>NC_091463.1:103523232-103648232 GCF_027789765.1 Dendropsophus ebraccatus | reverse complement strand
TGTTATGTGTGACAATGTATCTGAATAATAAATATATGAGAGATGATGAGGTGCCCCGGGCAGAGGAAGATTCCATCATCTTCCCCATTATCTTTCGGTCCATTTTTAGCCTCCCAAATTATGGTGCAGCGGCCGACTTCCCTTGGAGACAAAATGATATTGTGGAAATATGAAATTGGTCTAAAATGAGTTGAACCCCCCGAGTAATCAGCGGCCATAAAAATCCATTGATTGCTCGACTGATTGAAGTTGATTATAAATAGTTTTGTTCAGTTTTTCAGAATTTTGATTTCAAAATGTATTTTATCCTAAAATCAAGTTTTATTTGACTTTAAAGGGTCTGAAACTAGAACGGATTACAGCTCTGGAGGCTGGAAGATGGAGAAGGTGAAACCTTCCAGTATTAACCATGTAATAACCTGTCAATGGGACTGGGGGGGATGGGTGGAGGTGACGGCCGTGTAACCAGCGATGATGTAACCAGCGATGATGTAACCAGCGATGATGTAACCAGCGATGATGTAATCACCGATGATGTAACCAGCGATGATGTAACCAGCGATGATGTGGCGGCTTTCTCCTCCGATTCTCCTGTGAATTAGTAACAGCTGGATCCTTCAGCTCTGGGTTCAGCACCATGGACAGCACGTCAGATAGCTGCATCACAGGGAAGGTTCCTGCTTAAACCAGAAGAGATATTGAAAATCTGATTGTCACAACTGATTTCTGAGGCAAATTAGAGACGCTTCACCTTCCCATTTTAAAAACTAGTCCTTGATCCAGTAGGGCAGTATTAAAGATAGAGAGTTAAACGCGTCATTGTGATCAAGTTAACACAGGCTACATCTGTACGTTATCTCCCCTCTCTGGAATAAGCGGGTAGAGGAGCCCGTCCTCCTCGCCATGTGACGCTATGTCTCTCCAGCCGCGTCTTTCTCCACAATACAGACCAGCAGATATTTCTTTATATTTTATTCTGTGATAAATTTCCCACATATAGTGATGGGGCGCTCAGCTGTTGTGCGCTGTGTAGTATTAATCCTCAATCATTCTCTATTCACTTCCTGAATACTCGGTAATCACCCGGAGCGACGCTTATTTTGGTCTCTATACACGGCTGTATATACTCCTCATCCATTCACTTTCACTACGAGTTGTCCCCAATCATTGTCTATGGGCAGGTCTACAGGGCGGGGGATGGGTCCTGCAGAGTGAAGAGCAATCCGAGCAGCGATCTGCTAGTTATGGATGGTGTATATATATATATATATATATATATTATAGAGTTCACACATTTGCTCAAATTTGCTTTATTGTGAATCAAAAAGTTATAAATGCTGTTGTAGATGATGTAGATTTAGAGTTGTGCATGTTTAACCCACAGGCACTGCAGGACTAGTATATAGTATGTATAGATATAGATTATATATAGTAATATATAGTATAGTGTAGTGTATATCAGCGCTTCTCAAACTTTTTCTTCTGGAGTCGTGTAGTGTATAGTATAGGATATAGTATAGTAGTGTAGTATATAGTATAGGATATAGTATAGTAGTGTAGTATATAGTATAGGATATAGTATAGTAGTGTAGTATATAGAATAGGATATAGTATAGTAGTGTAGTATATAGTATAGGATATAGTATAGAAGTGTAGTACATAGTATAGTATAGGATATAGTATAGTAGTGTAGTGTATAGTATAGGATATAGTATAGTAGTGTAGTATATAGAATAGGATATAGTATAGTAGTGTAGTATATAGTATAGGATATAGTATAGAAGTGTAGTACATAGTATAGTATAGTATAGGATATAGTATAGTAGTGTAGTACATAGTATAGTATAGGATATAGTATAGTAGTGTAGTATATAGTATATGATAGGATATAGTATAGTAGTGTAGTATATAGTATATGATAGGATATAGTATAGTAGTGTAGTATATAGCATATGATAGGATATAGTATAGTAGTGTAGTATATAGTATATAGCAGGGGTGTCAAACTCAGGCCCCCCAGCTGTTACAAACCTACAATTCCCAGCATGCCTAGAGAGTCATAGGGTTAGCTTTGGCTGTCCAGGCATGATGGGAATTGTAGTTTTGTAACAGCTGGAGGGCCTGAGTTTGACAGCTGTGGTATATAGTATAGTTGTGTAGTATATAGTATAGAATAGAATATAGTATAAGGTTATGTTCACACTACGTGAACAACCGCCGTTCCGGTACTTAAGTACCGGCTGGATGATCTTTACGGACGCGGAGCTCTGATGTGGGCCACAGTGAAGCGAGCGTCCGGATTTACTGTGTGAACTGACAGGGCTTTCTGCGGCCGGAATTCACTGAGTTCCGGACGCAGAAAACTGACCTGTCAGTTTTTTCCGGTGCCGCACAGATCCCGGCCAGAGCGTATAGGATGTGTGTACGCTCCAGCCGGGATCCCGTTGCACATAGGCTATGTCCCACCCCGCAAAACTACGGCCGTAGTTTTATGCAGTGTGAACATAGCCTTATAGTGTAGTGTATAGGATAGGATTAGGGATGAGCGAACCGAACTGTAACGAACAAGATTCGTTACAAACTTCGCAAAAAGTTTGGTTCGTCACCGAACCGAACTTTGAGAAAGTTCGTAATGAATCTGGTTAAAATAACAATAACTAATAAAATGACAGAATAGACCAGGATACAAGGGATTATTACTAGAGATGACCAAATAGTGAAATATTCGATTGGATTGGATTCGAATAGTTGTTTGGTTTTTAACCCGTCTGATTATGAAAATAGGGGGAACCCTATGCATTTTTTTTAAATTATTAATTTATTTTAAAAAAAACAAAAATGCATAGGGTCCCCCCTATTTTCATAACCAGCCGGGTTAAAAACCAAGCAACAGCAGCCTGGTAACACCAGGGTGGGAAGAGCCATTGGTTTAGGCCCTCCCCAGCCTAAATCTTACCAGCCTGCTGCCGCCCGGTCCAGGAGCGCCAATTTTGACGCTCCGGGACCACTGGCACCCGGCTCTTCCCAGTACCCCTGGTGGCATTGGGTACTGGGGTAATAGTAGGGGGTTAGTGTTAGCCATTTTATACCGGCTAACACTAGGCCCCGACTTAGTAATGGATTCTGTCTATTAGACGGCTTCCACTACTAAGTCTATATAGTAAAGAAATAAAGACACAACACAAGTGAAAAAATATTTTTTATTCAAATAAAAACCCCCTTACACCCCTTGTTGACCATTTTATATAAAAAAAAAAAATCCCAACAACCGCTGGTCATCGACGTAGTCCATCGAATCCGCCGTAATCCACAAGATACCGATATCTGAAACACAAGGGAGAAACACACAAAAAAACACACAAACAGGAGCACAACACCCATCATTGTGAGCGGTGTTGTGCACCTTACAGTATGCAGCATCTTTACAGATCGCTGCTTACAGTCTGGCCCCCAAGGGGTTAAGTAAGTGTCCCCACTTAACCCCTTTGGGTGCCAGAATGATGTCAGACTGCACGCATACCAGCAAGGAAGGGGTTAAGTGCCCCCTCTTCCTTGCTGGGATGGGTGTAGTGCGGGGGGGGGGAGCTTTCTACTCACCCTGTGATGTTTTCTATCTTCTCTCTTCGCCGGTCCCCGACACACTGAGCTCAGTGTGATGGGACCGGCTCTTTATATGTCCGCTCAGCCAATCAGCTGAGCGGACATATAAATCTAAATGTTTCTTCTAATGTTGCTATTGTGATAAAAAAATAGCATCATTAGAAGAAACATTTGCTGTTTTAATTAAAGTAAAGTATTAATTATTACATTGAGCTGTATTACCGGCAATATGTATTGCCGGCAATAGAGCTTCCTGTAGTAGTTAATATTTAATTAATAAAACAAAGTTTCATTCTAATAAAGTTATTTTCGTTGTACAACAACTTAATTAAAACGAATACATACTTTTGCGATTTAATATTTTTTTATTCACAGTATATTTAATTGCAAAAGCATAGATTCGTTTTAATTAATCTATTGAACAACGAAAATAACTATTATAGAACAAAAACTTAACATATTAACTATTACAGGAATCGGCATTATTGCTGGGGATCGCTAACCCCGATAATACCGATCCCTGTAATACTGCTTCCCTGCTTTCCCAGGGAGCATAAACTTTATTAAAACAGCGAAATAATTGTTTAGCTGTTTTAGTAAAGTTAATTTAGATTCAAATATTCAATCACATATTCGATCGAACTCAAATCTTTCGAATACTGCAGTATTCCATTGAATACTATTCGCATATCTCTAATTATTACTCCTATAATGCCTTGTATCCTGGTTTTCTGTGAATATCAAGATGTGTGACGTCACCTCTGTTAGGGTGAGACCTTAAGTTAGTCTCCTCAGATATACCTGGGTGCTGCCTAATCAAAAATGTAATGTGACAGATGTCTGCGAGTATCAACCAAGACACATGAAAGCAACTTCAGTGTTCAAGCTGATCTACTTTATTAAGTCAAAATCTCTAAGTTCATATCTTTACATAATTCGAATATTCGATCCCATTAAAGTCTATGGGAACAAGTATTCGATTATTGAAAAACATCTATTCGACCACTTGGAGGTAAAAACCGGAAGCTGGGGGATTTGAACGCTTATCGAATATTTATCGAATATTCAGCGAACTATTCGATAATATTCGATAGATCGAATACCTATCTATTCAATCGAACAGTATTTGCTCATCACTAATGATGTCTGGTCCTTTAATTATGGGCAGGGGCAGTACATGTCTGTTACTGCCCATTGGGTCAACATCCTCCCAGAAGACCACCAGAAAGTTAGCCCATTCTTGCCACTGTCACCTCCCCGGTGCTTTAGGGGCCAGTTCTGCACCAGTTCTGCCTCCACCACCTTGCAACCATCCACCGCTTTGACTACAGTCCAACCTGACCCAGTGTCTTACCAACCATGTCAGGCCTGGCGCTCTCAGGTTGTCCTCCATTTGGTGAGCCTGTGTGAACGGAGCCACAGTGGGCAGGAGCTCCTCCGGACCATCAGGGAGGAGATATATGAATGGCTGAGCCCAGGTCAACTAACGGTGGGAAGTGTTGTACCCGACAAAGGGAGGAACCTTGTCTCTGCAGTGCAGCAGGGAGTCAGACACCTTGTATGGCCCATGTGATAAACCTCATAGTGCGCAGGTTTCTTCCAACATTTCCTGCCAATTGTTGATCCCTTTTGAGGACGTGACTCTGTTTGTGAGCAGGCAGGACTATGGGATCAACGACATCATCCCACTCGTCCGTATTCTGGAAAGTGCGCTGAACAACATCATCAGCGAGGATTCCCAGGCCACCACTCCAAGGTTGAACATCCTCCTCCTCCGTCAATTGTCTTTTCTCAACCATACTGGGTCCAATACAGTACAATTACTACTGCCTCCTCCCCCACACTGGGTCCAATACAGTACTATTACTGCTGCCTCCTCCTCCTCCCCCTCCCCCACACTGGGTCCAATACAGTACTATTACTGCTGCCTCCTCCTCCTCCTCCCCCACACTGGGTCCAATACAGTACTATTACTGCTGCCTCCTCTTCCCCCACACTGGGTCCAATACAGTACAATTACTACTGCCTCCTCCCCCACACTGGGTCCAATACAGTACTATTACTGCTGCCTCCTCCTCCTCCTCCTCCACACTGGGTCCAATACAGTACTATTACTGCTGCCTCCTCCTCCTCCTCCCCCACACTGGGTCCAATACAGTACTATTACTGCTGCCTCCTCCTCCTCCTCCACACTGGGTCCAATACAGTACTTCTACTGCTGCCTCCTCCTCCTCCTCCTCCACACTGGGTCTAATACAGTACTATTACTGCTGCCTCCTCCTCCTCCCCCTCCCCCACACTGGGTCTAATACAGTACTATTACTGCTGCCTCCTCCTCCTCCCCCTCCACACTGGGTCCAATACAGTACTATTACTGCTGCCTCCTCCTCCCCCTCCACACTGGGTCCAATACAGTACTATTACTGCTGCCTCCTCCTCCTCCTCCACACTGGGTCCAATACAGTACTATTACTGCTGCCTCCTCCTCCTCCCCCACACTGGGTCCAATACAGTACTATTACTGCTGCCTCCTCCTCCTCCTCCTCCACACTGGGTCCAATACAGTACTATTACTGCTGCCTCCTCCTCCTCCTCCTCCACACTGGGTCCAATACAGTACTATTACTGCTGCCTCCTCCTCCTCCTCCACACTGGGTCCAATACAGTACTATTACTGCTGCCTCCTCCTCCTCCTCCTCCTCCACACTGGGTCCAATACAGTACTATTACTGCTGCCTCCTCCTCCCCCTCCACACTGGGTCCAATACAGTTCTATTACTGCTGCCTCCTCCTCCTCCCCCACACTGGGTCCAATACAGTACTATTACTGCTGCCTCCTCCTCCCCTTCCTCCACACTGGGTCCAATACAGTACTATTACTGCTGCCTCCTCCTCCTCCTCCTCCTCCCCCACACTGGGTCCAATACAGTTCTATTACTGCTGCCTCCTCCTCCTCCCCCACACTGGGTCCAATACAGTACTATTACTGCTGCCTCCTCCCCCTCCCCCACACTGGGTCCAATACAGTACTATTACTGCTGCCTCCTCCTCCTCCCCCACACTGGGTCCAATACAGTACTATTACTGCTGCCTCCTCCTCCTCCCCCACACTGGGTCCAATACAGTACTATTACTGCTGCCTCCTCCTCCTCCCCCTCCCCCACACTGGGTCCAATACAGTACTATTACTGCTGCCTCCTCCTCCTCCTCCCCCACACTGGGTCCAATACAGTTCTATTACTGCTGCCTCCTCCTCCTCCTCCCCCACACTGGGTCCAATACAGTACTATTACTGCTGCCTCCTCCTCCTCCTCCTCCTCCTCCACACTGGGTCCAATACAGTACTATTACTGCTGCCTCCTCCTCCCCCTCCACACTGGGTCCAATACAGTACTATTACTGCTGCCTCCTCCTCCTCCTCTTCCCCCACACTGGGTCCAATACAGTACTATTACTGCTGCCTCCTGCTCCTCCCCCACACTGGGTCCAATACAGTACTATTACTGCTGCCTCCTCCTCCCCCACACTGGGTCCAATACAGTACTATTACTGCTGCCTCCTCCTCCCCCTTCCCCACACTGGGTCGAATACAGTACTATTACTGCTGCCTCCTCCTCCTCCACACTGGGTCCAATACAGTACTATTACTGCTGCCTCCTCCTCCTCCCCCACACTGGGTCCAATACAGTACTTCTACTGCTGCCTCCTCCTCCTCTTCCCCCACACTGGGTCCAATACAGTACTATTACTGCTGCCTCCTCCTCCCCCTCCCCCACACTGGGTCCAATACAGTACTATTACTGCTGCCTCCTCCTCCTCCTCCACACTGGGTCCAATACAGTACTATTACTGCTGCCTCCTTCTCCTCCTCCACACTGGGTCCAATACAGTACTATTACTGCCTCCTCCTCCTCCCCCTCCCCCACACTGGGTCCAATACAGTACTATTACTGCTGCCTCCTCCTCCTCCCCCTCCACACTGGGTCCAATACAGTACTATTACTGCTGCCTCCTCCTCCTCCCCCTCCACACTGGGCCCAATACAGTACTATTACTGCTGCCTCCTCCTCCTCCCCCTCCACACTAGGTCCAATCCAGTACTATTACTGCTGCCTCCTCCTCCCCCTCCCCCACACTGGGTCCAATACAGATCTATTACTGCTGCTGGTTCCACTGTCAAATGTCTGTTTTCCACCTACTGGGTCCAAGGAATTTTGTGTCCTATGTCCCGTGTAATCACTTACACCTTGGGAGGGGAGGACGCAGAGTGCAGGGGGGGACGACGCAGAGTGCAGGGAGGGGAGGACGCAGAGTGCAGGGGGGGGGGGGACGACGCAGAGTGCAGGGAGGGGAGGACGCAGAGTGCAGGGGGGGGGGGGGACGACGCAGAGTGCAGGGAGGGGAGGACGCAGAGTGCAGGGAGGGGAGGACGCAGAGTGCAGGGAGGGGACGACGCAGAGTGCAGGGAGGGGAGGACGCAGAGTGCAGGGAGGGGAGGACGCAGAGTGCAGGGAGGGGACGACGTAGAGTGCAGGGAGGGGAGGACGCAGAGTGCAGGGAGGGGAGGACGCAGAGTGCAGGGAGGGGACGACGCAGAGTGCAGGGAGGGGACCAAGCAGAGTGCAGGGAGGGGAGGACGCAGAGTGCAGGGAGGGGACCAAGCAGAGTGCAGGGAGGGGAGGACGCAGAGTGCAGGGAGGGGACGACGCAGAGTGCCGGGAGGGGACGACGCAGAGTGCAGGGAGGGGAGGACGCAGAGTGCAGGGAGGGGACGACGCAGAGTGCAGGGAGGGGACGACGCAGAGTGCAGGGAGGGGACGACGTAGAGTGCAGGGAGGGGAGGACGCAGAGTGCAGGGGGGGACGACGCAGAGTGCAGGGGGGGGGACGACGCAGAGTGCAGGGAGGGGAGGACGCAGAGTGCAGGGAGGGGAGGACGCAGAGTGCAGGGAGGGGAGGACGCAGAGTGCAGAGAGGGGACGACGCAGAGTGCAGGGAGGGGAGGACGCAGAGTGCAGGGAGGGGACGACGCAGAGTGCAGGGAGGGGACGACGCAGAGTGCAGGGAGGGGACGACGCAGAGTGCAGGGAGGGGACGACGCAGAGTGCAGGGAGGGGACGACGCAGAGTGCAGGGAGGGGAGGACGCAGAGTGCAGGGAGGGGACGACGCAGAGTGCAGGGAGGGGACGACGCAGAGTGCAGGGAGGGGATGACGCAGATTGCAGGGAGGGGACGACGCAGAGTGCAGGGAGGGGAGGACGCAGAGTGCAGGGAGGGGACGACGCAGAGTGCAGGGAGGGGAGGACGCAGAGTGCAGGGAGGGGAGGACGCAGAATGAAGGGAGGGGAGGACGCAGAGTGCAGGGAGGGGGGGACACAGAGTGCAGGGAGGGGACGACGCAGAATGAAGGGAGGGGAGGACGCAGAGTGCAGGGAGGGGAGGACGCAGAGTGCAGGGAGGGGACGACGCAGAGTGCAGGGAGGGGAGGACGCAGAGTGCAGGGAGGGGATGACGCAGAGTGCAGGGAGGGGACGATGCAGAGTGCAGGGAGGGGACGACGCAGAGTGCAGGGGGGGGATGACGCAGAGTGCAGGGAGGGGACGATGCAGAGTGCAGGGAGGGGACGATGCAGAGTGCAGGGAGGGGAGGACGCAGAGTGCAGGGAGGGGATGACGCAGAGTGCAGGGAGGGGACGATGCAGAGTGCAGGGAGGGGACGACGCAGAGTGCAGGGAGGGGACGACGCAGAGTGCAGGGAGGGGAGGACGCAGAGTGCAGGGAGGGGATGACGCAGAGTGCAGGGAGGGGACGATGCAGAGTGCAGGGAGGGGACGACGCAGAGTGCAGGGGGGGGATGACGCAGAGTGCAGGGAGGGGACGATGCAGAGTGCAGGGAGGGGACGATGCAGAGTGCAGGGAGGGGAGGACGCAGAGTGCAGGGAGGGGATGACGCAGAGTGCAGGGAGGGGACGATGCAGAGTGCAGGGAGGGGACGACGCAGAGTGCAGGGGACGACGCAGAATGCAGGGCGCATCTACTGAGGCTCCGGCTGTTTCAGGCGTTCTACCCTTCTTCTTATGAGTGGTGCATTCCATCGATTGGGGGGGGGGGGGGGGGGGTTTGGACAACTGAACAGAAAATAAAGTATAATGCAAAAATAATGTAAAACTGAAAGAAATCAGCCACTGTCTGTAGATGACAATACTCCAATACTCCTTTACTCCAGAATATTGTGTTACGAAGGATTACCACCAGCAATGGACATTGTCCCACCTAGCATAATAAGAAGTGGCCATTGAGGTTCTAGAGTAGCCGTTCTTGTGGGGTTTGGCTGTAACACTTCCCAGTAAGAGGAAGGAAATGTCTTCTAGGCACAAAGCGTTCAATAGAAGTCACTTGGAGTGGTGGAGTCGCTGCCAGTGTGGAGTCTATAGAACACATTGACTTTGCAGGTTACGTTTTTTAAAGGCTTTTTTTTTAAGGAGCTGATATTTTTTTTTAATCTGTGGATCTCATTTAGAATCCCGGAAGAACATTCTCATCCATTGACATTCTCCACGTTCAGGTATTGCGTCTAGAAGCTTGAAGAGGCGTCTTGACTCGATGACCCTTCCTGCGTTAGAGAAATCCATCTGATCATTAGCGCTCAGGATGGGCCTTTCATTCCAGAACAACTTTATGTATTTGTCATGAGACCTCGAGAAATGAAGCCGTAGATTATAAAACAAACAGGTCTCCAGATTTCTCCCAGCTTGAAAGGAATCCGTTTCCGAGGTTGCCTTGGATTTGCGCGTTAATGGCCTCCCTGGTTGCAGGGTTCGGCGCGGTGTCAGCCATTCTTCAGGTGGTTGGGTTTGATTTCACAGGCAGACTAATAACTGACGGGATCCTGCCCTTCCTACATTCACTACACTGAATAATGAAAGGAGATTCTTCCAGCATTTTAACTTACTTGAACTTTCTTGAAGAGTTTCTTGTAGACCGATTCCCTGTAAGGAGGATGCAGCCGTCTATGAGGGGTCTGCGCCTGTCTCTGTTTGCCGATATAATAGAGCGCGTCGGCTGTGATGATCTGTCAGTCACAGGGACATGTACTCCTCTCATTTCTAAGAACTATGTGCTCAGAAATCATCATCCAGATGTCAAAAATGTGGGCCGAGGAAAGGAAGAACTCCCAGAGAAACAAAAAGATTCTGACTATTGTAACAGCCGGAGACGCGGCAGCTGCCAAATACCGATAAATCGCATAGAGATTAAGGAGGAGAAGGATCTTCTGACCAGTCCAGCCTATTACCCCCCACTAGGGACGAAGACAACTTACCTAACTCTCCCAATTCTCCAAATCTTATCCTGTCTCCTGACTGTACCAGCTATAACATGTAATATTATTACTACATCAAGGCCCCTCCTTATCTTTTGTAATGAGCTCCTCATGACACCTTCCTCGCGCAGAGAGCTCCAAACAGCTCTTACAGTAAAGAATCTCCATAGCCTCACTGCTCTTACTGTAAAGAATCTATTGAGGGCTCCATAGACTCACTGCTCTTTCAGTAAAGAATCTATTGAGTCCTCCATAGCCTCACTGCTTTTTCAGTAAAGAATCTATTGAGGTCTCCATAGCCTCGCTGTTATTTAAGTAAAGAATCTATAGAGAGCTCCATAGCCTCACTGCTCTTTCAGTAAAGAATCTATTGAGGTCTCCATAGCCTCACTGCTCTTTAAGTAAAGAATCTATAGAGAGCTCCATAGCCTCACTGCTCTTTCAGTAAAGAATCTATTGAGGTCTCCATAGCCTCACTGCTCTTTAAGTAAAGAATCTATAGAGAGCTCCATAGCCTCACTGCTCTTTCAGTAAAGAATCTATTGAGGTCTCCATAGCCTCACTGCTCTTTCAGTAAAGAATCTATAGAGAGCTCCATAGCCTTGATGCTCTTAAAGTAAAGAATTCATAGAGGGCTCCATAGCCTCACTGCTCTTTAAGTAAAGAATACATAGAAAGCTCCATATCCTTGCTGCTCTTAAAGTAAAGAATTCATAGAGGGCTCCATAGCCTCACTGCTTATGCAGTAAAGAATCTATAGAGAGCTCCATAAACTCATTGCTCTTAAAGTAAAGGATTTATAGAGGTCTCCATAGTTTTACTGCTCTTACAGTAAAGAGCACTAGTAACTGCTCCCTGGGGTCCCCACTAGTAACAGTGACCCCTTTATACTGCCCCTTGTGGTCCCTGCCACCTAAAGTATCCTCTCCAGTCCTGCAGTCCCCAATAATAACAATGATCCCTACAATCCTCTCCATTCTGGTCCCTTAATAATAACAGTAAGCTGTACCATACTTCCCCTGGTGGTACCAACAGTGACCCACTTAAAGTATGGACTCTTCATAGCCACCTTATGTTACTTACACACTTTTACTCCAGACAAATCTTTCTCCTTTCTGTAACAATCTCTTATACGGCTCGTAGAATCTCTAATATATGACATCCAGTGATTCCCCCCAGTCCATTGTATAAGTGACCTCTGATCATGTCAGGGCCAAATCCTCATAAACACATTATGCTATGATACTGCAGTATAACATCTCTTAGAAAACAATCTACTCACAATACATGTACGAGCCCATATTTTCCAGGATCACTTTTTGATGCCTTTTCAATACCACCACATTTGCTATGGGCCATTGGAAATGACAGTCTAATGTGTCACTTAACTCCCATAGAACATGGCGGTGACTGCGAGGGATTTAGTCTAATATGTCACTTAACTCTCTTATAACATGTGGGTGAATGTCAGGAATATAGTCTAACATGTCACTCAATTCCCTTATAACATGGGGGGGGGGGGTGAATGCCTGGAATTTAGTCTAACACATCTCTTTACACCCGTATAACATGGGGGGAATGCCAGGGATTTAGTCTAACATGTAGCTTAACTCCCTTAGAACAAGGAGGTAAATGCTAGGGATTTAGTCTAACATGTCACTTAACTCCCTTAGAACATGGGGGTGAATTCTAGGGATATAGTCTAACATGTCACTTAACTCCCTTAGAACATGGGGGTGAATTCTAGGGATATAGTCTAACATATCACTAAACTCCCTTAGAACATGAGGGTGAATGACAGGGATATAGTCTAACATGTCACTTAACTCCCTTAGAACAAGGAGGTGAATGCCAGGGATTTAGTATAACATGTCACTTAACTCCCTTAGAACAAGGAGGTGAATGCTAGGGATTTAGTCTAACATATCACTAAACTCCCTTAGAACAAGGAGGTGAATGCTAGGGATTTAGTCTAAAATGTTATTTAACTCCCTTAGAACATGAGGGTGAATGCCATGGATATACAGTAGTCTAACATGTAACCTAACTCCTTTAGATCGGGGGTGAATGCCAGGGATATGTTCTAACATGTCACTAAACTCCCTTAGAACATGTGGGTGAATGTTAAAAATTTGTTTATATTAATGTTTTTAAATCCTCATGAAGCAATTCCAAATATGTTGGTTTATTTATTTTTATTCGGGTGTTAATTTTATTTTTTTACTTTTTGTATACTTTTACATTTTTTTTCCTTCTAGTACTATATGTAGGTATCAACAATCAGTAGCTATTTAGTCGGCAGCCATGTATCCGGTGGCTTCTTTCAGTTTCTTGCTACTCTAACTTATTTTTATAAACTTGTTTCTTTAACTTTAACCCAATTTCCGGACATTTCAGAGCCCAGTTGTCTAAAAACGTAAAATATAATTCAGCATTTGTTTTCCAACGAGCCAGTCATTTTGCTATTAACATAGAGTGGAACTTTGGCTTGGCCGCCAGTGGTTGGCGAAGCGTGAATTTCTAAGTGCAAATGGGATTTCATCCATTGTGTAGATGTAAAATAAATAAGACGCTGGGGCTGGAGCCTTCTCTTACTGCATAAACACTGACGCTGGATTTGGGAGCTTTGCCATGTTTTTGGTAATTGTAAATTAAGCAACCCACTTTGGCTTCTCTATAATTTACGTCTTTGTTTCAAATAATCATGATTAATTTACAGATTTCTCTTCAATTTGCCGCCTCACCCTGCACTAAATGTTATTTGCTAATCAGAAAGAGGTTTTATGATGGAACAGATGAGACCCGCTGAGCTGGGAAAGAACTCGCCGGCCTCTGGAGGGGATTTGCAATGTTATTTTGGGGAATTGGTCAAAGTGTAGACTTCCAAAAAGAGAGGAAGCCATGAATTTTCAAATAGCTTCGAATGCAACGTAGATTATGGCAGAGTCAATAATTCAGCGAGACGGCTCTGGCTGCGGCTTCTGCCGCGCTCCGTGGGGCATCCGTAAAAGCCTGGAGAGTAGAAATTGGCGCTTGGAATAATGAGCTAAATAATGTCAGCAATTAATTGACCTAAACGAAACCCTTCATCTACGTCACCCTGAGGTCTGGTGGAGGTGGGGAGCGCTCTCTTACCCGGATTCACTATCTGGATGGGTCCTTAAAGGGATTTTCCAAACTGTGGATAAAGGATCACTGTGGATAAAGCGTAATCCAATCTTCTATAGATTGTGCATGTGTTCCACCACTTCTCTCCGGGAGCTGGCGGTCCAGCCAAACACTCTACGTAGCTGTGGCCGTATACCCCCTGAGACTGTGGCTATCAGGCTATGGTCACACACAGGATCAGGCTGATCCTGTGTGTGAGCATATCCTGATCCTGTGTGTGACCATAGCCTGATCCTGTGTGTGACCATAGCCTGATCCTGTGTGTGACCATAGCCTGATCCTGTGTGTGAGCATATCCTGATCCTGTGTGTGACCATAGCCTGATCCTGTGTGTGACCATAGCCTGATCCTGTGTGTGACCATAGCCTGATCCTGTGTGTGACCATAGCCTGATCCTGTGTGTGACCATATCCTGATCTTGTGTGTGAGCATAGCCTGATCCTGTGTGTGACCATAGCCTGATCCTGTGTGTGAGCATAGCCTGATCCTGTGTGTGAGCATAGCCTGATCCTGTGTGTGACCATAGCCTGATCCTGTGTGTGACCATAGCCTGATCCTGTGTGTGACCATATCCTGATCTTGTGTGTGAGCATAGCCTGATCCTGTGTGTGACCATAGCCTGATCCTGTGTGTGAGCATAGCCTGATCCTGTGTGTGAGCATAGCCTGATCCTGTGTGTGAGCATAGCCTGATCCTGTGTGTGACCATAGCCTGATCCTGTGTGTGACCATAGCCTGATCCTGTGTGTGACCATAGCCTGATCCTGTGTGTGACCATAGCCTGATCCTGTGTGTGACCATAGCCTGATCCTGTGTGTGACCATAGCCTGATCCTGTGTGTGACCATATCCTGATCTTGTGTGTGAGCATAGCCTGATCCTGTGTGTGACCATAGCCTGATCCTGTGTGTGAGCATAGCCTGATCCTGTGTGTGAGCATAGCCTGATCCTGTGTGTGACCATAGCCTGATCCTGTGTGTGACCATAGCCTGATCCTGTGTGTGACCATAGCCTGATCCTGTGTGTGAGCATAGCCTGATCCTGTGTGTGAGCATAGCCTGATCCTGTGTGTGAGCATAGCCTGATCCTGTGTGTGAGCATAGCCTGATCCTGTGTGTGACCATAGCCTGATCCTGTGTGTGACCATAGCCTGATCCTGTGTGTGACCATAGCCTGATCCTGTGTGTGACCATAGCCTGATCCTGTGTGTGAGCATAGCCTGATCCTGTGTGTGAGCATAGCCTGATCCTGTGTGTGACCATAGCCTGATCCTGTGTGTGACCATGGCCTGATCCTGTGTGTGACCATAGCCTGATCCTGTATGTGACCATAGCCTGATCCTGTGTGTGAGCATAGCCTGATCCTGTGTGTGACCATAGCCTGATCCTGTGTGTGACCATAGCCTGATCCTGTGTGTGACCATAGCCTGATCCTGTGTGTGACCATAGCCTGATCCTGTGTGTGACCATATCCTGATCTTGTGTGTGACCATAGCCTGATCCTGTGTGTGACCATAGCCTGATCCTGTGTGTGACCATATCCTGATCTTGTGTGTGAGCATAGCCTGATCCTGTGTGTGACCATAGCCTGATCCTGTGTGTGAGCATAGCCTGATCCTGTGTGTGAGCATAGCCTGATCCTGTGTGTGACCATAGCCTGATCCGTGTGTGACCATAGACCTGATCCTGTGTGTGACCATATCCTGATCTTGTGTGTTGAGCATAGCCTGATCCTGTGTGTGACATAGCCTGATCCTGTGTGTGGCATAGCCTGATCCTGTGTGTGAGCATAGCCTGATCCTGTGTGTGACCATAAAGCCTGATCCTGTGTGTGACCATAGCCTGATCCTGTGTTGTGACCATAGCCTGAGATCCTGTGTGTGACCATAGCCTGATCCTGTGTGTGAGCATAGCCTGATCCTGTGTGTGACCATAGCCTGATCCTGTGTGTGAGCATAGCCTGATCCTGTGTGTGAGCATAGCCTGATCCTGTGTGTGACCATAGCCTGATCCTGTGTGTGACCATAGCCTGATCCTGTGTGTGACCATAGCCTGATCCTGTGTGTGATTATAGCCTGATCCTGTGTGTGAGCATAGCCTGATCCTGTGTGTGAGGCATAGGCCTGATCCTGTGTGTGACCATAGCCTGATCCTGTGTGTGACCATATCCTGATCTTGTGTGTGAGCATAGCCTGATCCTGTGTGTGACCATAGCCTGATCCTGTGTGTGAGCATAGCCTGATCCTGTGTGTGAGCATAGCCTGATCCTGTGTGTGACCATAGCCTGATCCTGTGTGTGACCATAGCCTGATCCTGTGTGTGACCATATCCTGATCTTGTGTGTGAGCATAGCCTGATCCTGTGTGTGACCATAGCCTGATCCTGTGTGTGAGCATAGCCTGATCCTGTGTGTGAGCATAGCCTGATCCTGTGTGTGAGCATAGCCTGATCCTGTGTGTGACCATAGCCTGATCCTGTGTGTGACCATAGCCTGATCCTGTGTGTGACCATAGCCTGATCCTGTGTGTGAGCATAGCCTGATCCTGTGTGTGACCATAGCCTGATCCTGTGTGTGAGCATAGCCTGATCCTGTGTGTGAGCATAGCCTGATCCTGTGTGGACCATAGCCTGATCCTGTGTGTGACCATAGCCTGATCCTGTGTGTGACCATAGCCTGATCCTGTGTGTGACATAGCCTGATCCTGTGTGTGAGCATAGCCTGATCCTGTGTGTGAGCATAGCCTGATCCTGTGTGTGAGCATAGCCTGATCCTGTGTGTGACCATAGCCTGATCCTGTGTGTGACCATGGCCTGATCCTGTGTGTGACCATAGCCTGATCCTGTGTGTGACCATAGCCTGATCCTGAGTGTGACCATGGCCTGATCCTGTGTGTGACCATAGCCTGATCCTGTGTGTGACCATAGCCTGATCCTGTGTGTGACCATAGCCTGATCCTGTGTGTGAGCATAGCCTGATCCTGTGTGTGAGCATAGCCTGATCCTGTGTGTGACCATAGCCTGATCCTGTGTGTGACCATGGCTGATCCTGTGTGTGACCCTAGCCTGATCCTGTATGTGACCATAGCCTGATCCTGTGTGTGAGCATAGCCTGATCCTGTGTGTGTCCATAGCTGATCCTGTGTGTGACCATAGCCTGATCCTGTGTGTGACCATAGCACTGATCCTGTGTGTGACCATAGCCTGATCCTGTGTGTGACCATATCCTGATCTTGTGTGTGACCATAGCCTGATCCTGTGTGTGACCATAGCCTGATCCTGTGTGTGGACCATATCCTGATCCTTGTGTGTGAGCATAGCCTGATCCTGTGTGTGGACCATAGCCTGATCCTGTGTGTGAGCATAGCCTGATCCTGTGTGTGAGCATAGCCTGATCCTGTGTGTGACCATAGCCTGATCCTGTGTGTGACCATAGCCTGATCCTGTGTGTGACCATATCCTGATCTTGTGTGTGAGCATAGCCTGATCCTGTGTGTGACCATAGCCTGATCCTGTGTGTGAGCATAGCCTGATCCTGTGTGTGAGCATAGCCTGATCCTGTGTGTGACCATAGCCTGATCCTGTGTGTGACCATAGCCTGATCCTGTGTGTGACCATAGCCTGATCCTGTGTGTGACCATAGCCTGATCCTGTGTGTGAGCATAGCCTGATCCTGTGTGTGACCATAGCCTGATCCTGTGTGTGAGCATAGCCTGATCCTGTGTGTGAGCATAGCCTGATCCTGTGTGTGACCATAGCCTGATCCTGTGTGTGACCATAGCCTGATCCTGTGTGTGACCATAGCCTGATCCTGTGTGTGATTATAGCCTGATCCTGTGTGTGAGCATAGCCTGATCCTGTGTGTGAGCATAGCCTGATCCTGTGTGTGACCATAGCCTGATCCTGTGTGTGACCATATCCTGATCTTGTGTGTGAGCATAGCCTGATCCTGTGTGTGACCATAGCCTGATCCTGTGTGTGAGCATAGCCTGATCCTGTGTGTGAGCATAGCCTGATCCTGTGTGTGACCATAGCCTGATCCTGTGTGTGACCATAGCCTGATCCTGTGTGTGACCATATCCTGATCTTGTGTGTGAGCATAGCCTGATCCTGTGTGTGACCATAGCCTGATCCTGTGTGTGAGCATAGCCTGATCCTGTGTGTGAGCATAGCCTGATCCTGTGTGTGACCATAGCCTGATCCTGTGTGTGACCATAGCCTGATCCTGTGTGTGACCATAGCCTGATCCTGTGTGTGACCATAGCCTGATCCTGTGTGTGAGCATAGCCTGATCCTGTGTGTGACCATAGCCTGATCCTGTGTGTGAGCATAGCCTGATCCTGTGTGTGAGCATAGCCTGATCCTGTGTGTGACCATAGCCTGATCCTGTGTGTGACCATAGCCTGATCCTGTGTGTGACCATAGCCTGATCCTGTGTGTGACCATAGCCTGATCCTGTGTGTGAGCATAGCCTGATCCTGTGTGTGAGCATAGCCTGATCCTGTGTGTGACCATAGCCTGATCCTGTGTGTGACCATAGCCTGATCCTGTGTGTGACCATAGCCTGATCCTGTGTGTGACCATAGCCTGATCCTGTGTGTGAGCATAGCCTGATCCTGTGTGTGACCATAGCCTGATCCTGTGTGTGACCATAGCCTGATCCTGTGTGTGACCATAGCCTGATCCTGTGTGTGACCATAGCCTGATCCTGTGTGTGACCATAGCCTGATCCTGTGTGTGACCATAGCCTGATCCTGTGTGTGAGCATAGCCTGATCCTGTGTGTGACCATAGCCTGATCCTGTGTGTGACCATAGCCTGATCCTGTGTGTGACCATAGCCTGATCCTGTGTGTGACCATAGCCTGATCCTGTGTGTGACCATAGCCTGATCCTGTGTGTGAGCATAGCCTGATCCTGTGTGTGACCATAGCCTGATCCTGTGTGTGACCATAGCCTGATCCTGTGTGTGACCATAGCCTGATCCTGTGTGTGACCATAGCCTGATCCTGTGTGTGAGCCATATCCTGATCCTGTGTGTGACCATAGCCTGATCCTGTGTGTGACCATAGCCTGATCCTGTGTGTGACCATAGCCTGATCCTGTGTGTGACCATAGCCTGATCCTGTGTGTGACCATATCCTGATCCTTGTGTGTGAGCCATAGCCTGATCCTGTGTGTGACCATAGCCTGATCCTGTGTGTGAGCATAGCCTGATCCTGTGTGTGAGCCATAGCCTGATCCTGTGTGTGAGCATAGCCTGATCCTGTGTGTGACCATAGCCTGATCCTGTGTGTGACCATAGCCTGATCCTGTGTGTGACCATAGCCTGATCCTGTGTGTGAGCATAGCCTGATCCTGTGTGTGAGCATAGCCTGATCCTGTGTGTGACCATAGCCTGATCCTGTGTGTGACCATGGCCTGATCCTGTGTGTGACCATAGCCTGATCCTGTATGTGAGCATAGCCTGATCCTGTGTGTGAGCATAGCCTGATCCTGTGTGTGACCATAGCCTGATCCTGTGTGTGACCATAGCCTGATCCTGTGTGTGACCATAGCCTGATCCTGAGTGTGACCATGGCCTGATCCTGTGTGTGACCATAGCCTGATCCTGTATGTGACCATAGCCTGATCCTGTGTGTGAGCATAGCCTGATCCTGTGTGTGACCATAGCCTGATCCTGTGTGTGACCATAGCCTGATCCTGTGTGTGACCATAGCCTGATCCTGTGTGTGAGCATAGCCTGATCCTGTGTGTGAGCCATAGCCTGATCCTGTGTGTGACCATAGCCTGATCCTGTGTGTGACCATAGCCTGATCCTGTGTGTGACCATAGCCTGATCCTGTGTGTGAGCATAGCCTGATCCTGTATGTGACCATAGCCTGATCCTGTGTGTGAGCATAGCCTGATCCTGTGTGTGACCATAGCCTGATCCTGTGTGTGACCATAGCCTGATCCTGTGTGTGACCATAGCCTGATCCTGTGTGTGACCATAGCCTGATCCTGTGTGTGAGCATAGCCTGATCCTGTGTGTGAGCATAGCCTGATCCTGTGTGTGACCATAGCCTGATCCTGTGTGTGACCATGGCCTGATCCTGTGTGTGACCATAGCCTGATCCTGTATGTGACCATAGCCTGATCCTGTGTGTGAGCATAGCCTGATCCTGTGTGTGACCATAGCCTGATCCTGTGTGTGACCATAGCCTGATCCTGTGTGTGACCATAGCCTGATCCTGAGTGTGACCATGGCCTGATCCTGTGTGTGACCATAGCCTGATCCTGTATGTGACCATAGCCTGATCCTGTGTGTGAGCATAGCCTGATCCTGTGTGTGACCATAGCCTGATCCTGTGTGTGACCATAGCCTGATCCTGTGTGTGACCATAGCCTGATCCTGAGTGTGACCATGGCCTGATCCTGTGTGTGACCATAGCCTGATCCTGTGTGTGACCATAGCCTGATCCTGTGTGTGAGCATAGCCTGATCCTGTGTGTGACCATAGCCTGATCCTGTGTGTGACCATAGCCTGATCCTGTGTGTGACCATAGCCTGATCCTGTGTGTGACCATAGCCTGATCCTGTGTGTGAGCATAGCCTGATCCTGTGTGTGACCATAGCCTGATCCTGTGTGTGACCATAGCCTGATCCTGTGTGTGACCATGGCCTGATCCTGTGTGTGAGCATATCCTGATCCTGTGTGTGACCATAGCCTGATCCTGTGTGTGACCATAGCCTGATCCTGTGTGTGACCATAGCCTGATCCTGTGTGTGACCATAGCCTGATCCTGTGTGTGACCATAGCCTGATCCTGTGTGTGACCATAGCCTGATCCTGTGTGTGACCATAGCCTGATCCTGTGTGTGACCATAGCCTGATCCTGTGTGTGACCATAGCCTGATCCTGTGTGTGACCATAGCCTGATCCTGTGTGTGACCATAGCCTGATCCTGTGTGTGACCATAGCCTGATCCTGTGTGTGAGCATAGCCTGATCCTGTGTGTGACCATAGCCTGATCCTGTGTGTGACCATAGCCTGATCCTGTGTGTGAGCATAGCCTGATCCTGTGTGTGACCATAGCCTGATCCTGTGTGTGAGCATAGCCTGATCCTGTGTGTGAGCATAGCCTGATCCTGTGTGTGAGCATAGCCTGATCCTGTGTGTGACCATAGCCTGATCCTGTGTGTGAGCATAGCCTTATTTGCAATATCCCATTCCTGGAAGACCTGGTCATCCAGCCAGAAGGAAAGTCTGGGTTTCTCAGGATAGGGTAGAGAGGGGAAGGGTAAGAACCCAGATGGCCCATAAGCGTCAGGTGTCACAGAGTTTAGGAGTGGGGGTGATGGTAGGTAGGTGCATGGATCCATCCCGACCTTACTGTAAGGTCACTCATCTCTAGTGGTCGCTTTTTCGGCCATCGTTGGATCATTGTTGGCATCTGGAGCTTTGTAAATCCTTATTGTCACATTGACCTCATAATCCAACAGCAGAGAATAGAAGACGCTGCATCCGGTCGATGGGTGAAAACATTTATAATTCATCGGCAATTTGTTTACAAACTGAGCGGTAAATAAACATGATTTATAAATTGTTTTAATGACAATTCTGTGACCTACAGTTCTCGTCATGCTGAATATTTTGTGTTTTCACTTTATTGTATTTATTGTGTTTGTTTGTCACTAAAAATATCCTCATGTGTAAAACATAATAGTGACGGGAATCGGTTCTCCAGGTGACACAGTAACATCCACCATTAAATATTTATATCTATCCTGAGAAACAGAATCCTACATCTGTCTGAGAATCAAAACAAATAGCAATAAGCTTCACAGCAGATCCCATAAAATGCTTTTCTATTATCATTTGAAGGGGGGAAAAAAAAGAGTTTAATTTGTTCCTGGACGGCGCTTGTAATCCAAATCCACTCTTAAACCAAAGCAAATTTTCCCATAAGAAATCATTGAGCGGCAGACAATTGGTTCAACACCCCAAATATACTGATTATTTATTCTGAATAACATGTAAAACAGAGGAAACAATGAGAAGCAGCTGGATATGTGATATATAAGTTACTGTACAGTATAGCAGCATGTGGTGTATAATGTATAGTAACTACATAACCCTGATAACACAGCAGCTGGATATGTGATATATGTTACTGTACAGTATAGCAATCAGCATGTGGTGTATAATGTATAGTAACTGTATAACCCTGATAACACAGCAGCTGGATATGTGATATATAAGTTACTGTACAGTATAGCAGCATGTGGTGTATAATGTATAGTAACTGTATAACCCTGATAACACAGCAGCAGCTGGATATGTGATATATAAGTTACTGTACAGTATAGCAGCATGTGGTGTATAATGTATAGTAACTGTATAACCCTGATAACACAGCAGCAGCTGGATATGTGATATATAAGTTACTGTACAGTATAGCAGCATGTGGTATATAATGTATAGTAACTGTGTAACCCTGATAACACTGCAGCAGCTGGATATGTGATATATAAGTTACTGTACAGTATAGCAATCAGCATGTGGTATATAATGTATAGTAACTGTATAACCCTGATAACACAGCAGCAGCTGGATATGTGATATATAAGTTACTCTACAGTATAGCAGCATGTGGTATATAATGTATAGTAACTGTATAACCCTGATAACACAGCAGCTGGATATGTGATATATAAGTTACTGTACAGTATAGCAGCATGTGGTATATAATGTATAGTAACTGTGTAACCCTGATAACACTGCAGCAGCTGGATATGTGATATATAAGTTACTGTACAGTATAGCAATCAGCATGTGGTATATAATGTATAGTAACTGTATAACCCTGATAACACAGCAGCTGGATATGTGATATATAAGTTACTGTACAGTATAGCAGCATGTGGTATATAATGTATAGTAACTGTATAACCCTGATAACACAGCAGCAGCTGGATATGTGATATATAAGTTACTGTACAGTATAGCAGCATGTGGTGTATAATGTATAGTAACTACATAACCCTGATAACACAGCAGCTGGATATGTGATATATAAGTTACTGTACAGTATAGCAGCATGTGGTATATAATGTATAGTAACTGTATAACCCTGATAACACAGCAGCTGGATATGTGATATATAAGTTACTGTACAGTATAGCAGCATGTGGTATATAATGTATAGTAACTGTATAACCCTGATAACACAGCAGCTGGATATGTGATATATATGTTACTGTACAGTATAGCAGCATGTGGTATATAATGTATAGTAACTGTATAACCCTGATAACACTGCAGCTGGATATGTGATATATATGTTACTGTACAGTATAGCAGCATGTGGTATATAATGTATAGTAACTGTATAACCCTGATAACACAGCAGCAGCTGGATATGTGATATATAAGTTACTGTACGGTATAGCAGCATGTGGTATATAATGTATAGTAACTGTATAACCCTGATAACACAGCAGCTGGATATGTGATATATATATTACTGTACAGTAACCCTGATAACACAGCAGCTGGATATGTGATATATAAGTAACTGTACAGTATAGCAATCAGCGTGTGGTATATAATGTATAGTAACTGTATAACCCTGATAACACAGCAGCAGCTGGATATGTGATATATAAGTTACTGTACAGTATAGCAGCATGTGGTATATAATGTATAGTAACTGTATAACCCTGATAACACAGCAGCTGGATATGTGATATATAAGTTACTGTACAGTATAGCAGCATGTGGTGTATAATGTATAGTAACTGTATAACCCTGATAACACAGCAGCTGGATATGTGATATATAAGTTACTGTACAGTATAGCAATCAGCATGTGGTATATAATGTATAGTAACTGTATAACCCTGATAACACTGCAGCTGGATATGTGATATATAAGTTACTGTACAGTATAGCAGCATGTGGTGTATAATGTATAGTAACTGTATAACCCTGATAACACAGCAGCTGGATATGTGATATATAAGTTACTGTACAGTGTAGCAGCATGTGGTATACAGTATAAGGCATAGTAACTGTATAACCCTGAAAACACAGCAGCTGGATATGTGATATATAAGTTACTGTACAGTATAGCAGCATGTGGTATATAATGTATAGTAACTGTATAACCCTGATAACACAGCAGCTGGATATGTGATATATATAAGTTACTGTACAGTATAACTATCAGCATGTGGTATATAATGTATAGTAACTGCATAACCCTGATAACACAGAAGCAGCTTGATATGTGATATATAAGTTACTGTACAGTATAGAAGCATGTGGTATATAATGTATAGTAACTGTATAACCCTGATAACACAGCAGCTGGATATGTGATATATAAGTTACTGTACAGTATAGCAGCATGTGGTGTATAATGTATAGTAACTGTATAACCCTGATAACACAGCAGCTGGATATGTGATATATAAGTTACTGTACAGTATAGCTATCAGCATGTGGTATATAATGTATAGTAACTGTATAACCCTGATAACACAGCAGCAGCTTGATATGTGATATATAAGTTACTGTACAGTATAGCAGCATGTGGTATATAATGTATAGTAACTGTATAACCCTGATAATACAGCAGCTGGATATGTGATATATAAGTTACTGTACAGTATAGCAGCATGTGGTGTATAATGTATAGTAACTGTATAACCCTGATAACACAGCAGCAGCTGAATATGTGATATATAAGTTACTGTAAAGTATAGCAGCATGTGGTATATAATGTATAGTAACTGTATAACCCTGATAACACTTCAGCTGGATATGTGCTATATAAGTTACTGTACAGTATAGCAATCCCATGTGGTATATAATGTATAGTAACTGTATGACCCTGATAACACAGCAGCTGGATATGTGATATTATAAGTTACTGTACAGTATAGCTATCAGCATGTGGTATATAATGTATAGTAACTGTATAACCCTGATAACACAGCAGCAGCTTGATATGTGATATATAAGTTACTGTACAGTATAGCAGCATGTGGTATATAATGTATAGTAACTGTATAACCCTGATAACACAGCAGCTGGATATGTGATATATAAGTTACTGTACAGTATAGCAGCATGTGGTATATAATGTATAGTAACTGTATAACCCTGATAACACAGCAGCTGGATATGTGATATATAAGTTACTGTACAGTATAGCAGCATGTGGTGTATAATGTATAGTAACTGTATAACCCTAATAACACAGCAGTTGGATATGTGATATTATAAGTTACTGTACAGTATAGCTATCAGCATGTGGTATATAATGTATAGTAACTGTATAACCCTGATAACACAGCAGCAGCTGGATATGTGATATATAAGTTACTGTACAGTATAGCAATCAGCATGTGGTATATAATGTATAGTAACTGTACAACCCTGATAACACTTCAGCTGGATATGTGATATATAAGTTACTGTACAGTATAGCAGCATGTGGTATATAATGTATAGTAACTGTATAACCCTGATAATACAGCAGCTGGATATGTGATATATAAGTTACTGTACAGTATAGTAATCAGCATGTGGTATATAATGTATAGTAACTGTATAGCCCTGATAACACAGCAGCAGCTGGATATGTGATATATACGTTACTGTACAGTATAGCAGCATGTGGTATATAATGTATAGTAACTGTACAACCCTGATAACACTGCAGCTGGATATGTGATATATAAGTTACTGTACAGTATAGCAGCATGTGGTGTATAAGGTATAGTAACTGTATAACCCTGATAACACAGCAGCTGGATATGTGATATATAAGTTACTGTACAGTATAGCAGCATGTGGTATATAATGTATAGTAACTGTATAACCCTGATAACACAGCAGCTGGATATGTGATATATAAGTTACTGTACAGTATAGCAGCATGTGGTATATAATGTATAGTAACTGTATAACCCTGATAACACAGCAGCTGGATATGTGATATATAAGTTACTGTACAGTATAGCAGCATGTGGTATATAATGTATAGTAACTGTATAACCCTGATAACACAGCAGCTGGATATGTGATATATAAGTTACTGTACAGAATAGCAGCATGTGGTGTATAATGTATAGTAACTGTATAACCCTGATAACATAGCAGCTGGACTGTGCAGGAGCACAGTGACAGAAACTTTTTTGTACAGCAGTGTGAGTGGCTGAGTGTGAGTGCAGGCACATTATAGCAGCAGTGTGTATAGCTGAGTGTAAGTGCAGGAACATTATAGCAGTAGTGTGTATAGCTGAGTAAATGCTCTCAATTTAAGTTACTCTTAAACTAATGTACCACTTGGTACCTATCTATCTATCTATCTATCTATCTATCTATCTATCTATCTATCTATCTATCTCCTATCTATCTATTATATCACTTACCCCAGAAAAAACAACATTAAAATTTTGGCCACTAGGTGTCACTTCTCCCCAATCGACTTTCCACTGCCTGTTGTAAGAGAAAATCTGTCTCTGGTAACAGCCAAATCAATAAAAAATTTTAGTAAATGGGGGCAGGGCTTAGCATATGCTGTGTGCAGGAGGGCCGGAGAGAGCATGAGAAATTCTGGGCTATGTACCCACAAGCTGAGCTAGTCTGATCCACATTGTTCCTTAAATGTAAATGAAGGCTTCCCTCTCATTACTGACCACCCATTAGGATGAAGGCAACTGCCCCTTGTGTAATTACTAGTCATCGTAACGCTGTATGTCCGCAGTGCAGTAACAGCAGCAGCAACTCCATTAGTGCATAGTGTAACCCCTTCTTTGCTGTGATCCTGCTGTTTCTTCCCTTTCGGCTCACATACCACCTTGCAGATACCATACAGTACATCAGTAAATCCCTCTCCCTCCACGTGCCATCCAGTACTGTATTGTGTAAATCATCAGCCCAACATTGTGCAAGTCTTTCCAGTCCAGTGCACTTTTCTCACGGACTATGTCCTGGCATAGCAGAGAGGAGTATGGGATGTGTCAGGCTCTGATTGGCTAGAAACATAAAGGAGATAGAAGTTATGTGTGCACTATGGCCAAACAGACCAGTTCTGCTCCTGCTCTGACATCTAGAGAATGGGGAATAGCCCGAGGGCCCGAATAACAGCAATGAGAGCGCTAAAATCCCAGAGGCTTTGAAAATGAGCGCTGATCATCGGGATCAGCGCTAGTTTATAGTTGGGCTCAGTAAGTCGTATACGTCCCTAGGTCTCCTGGCTGGACATTGCTACCTCAATTCCCTCTCCTCTCTTTAGTCACATTGTCACTTTTAAGCCTCCCGACCCCATACAGGTATTACATACCATGTGACCCATTTCCCAGTGCCCCTGGAAGTATCTATGGGGGTGATAGAACTGCCTATGAGGAGCAATGGGAGGAGCCTATTCACAAAGACAACTGAGGGATCAGGCATCTGCCGAAGGATAGCCACCATAGATGTGCTGGGATCAGTCCTGGTCACACATTGCCTGCAATCTGCCTCAAGCCGGAAATAAAAGTCAATGTATTTTTTTTTTTTTTCCTGTTATGCTAAAAAGGAAAAAACACAATTTCACATTTTGGACAATTGTTAAAGCTTTTTTGTAAATAAAATCTTATTCTGAAAGATGGAATGGCAATATCCAGTTACAGGAGCCTGGAATTGAAGGGTATTTTGTTCCTTCCATTGGGCCCCAGTGGTCATTAGGAGCCCCCCCACCGCTTAAATCCGACATTTCATAAGGCCATTTTGGATCGCTCCATTTCCATACTGTATTGTACAACATTGCCAGTGATTTTGCAATCATCATAAAAACTACAGCTACAATTTGTTTTCAAAGAACACAATTTACTTAGTGCAGAGGTTCCCTGGGCCTAATGAATAATTCATTCCATTAAATTTCATTCAATCCTACCATAATGGGGAAACACAACACAAACAAAATTTCCAGTTCCAAGAAAAAGACTTTAAAAAAAAGATTAAAACCCAGGGAGGGAAAGTTTCCCTTTGAAATGCCTTTGTTGGGTTTTTCTCTTTGCCGTCCGTCTTTGTATAATGAGAAATGAAATGAGCTCCGCCGTACACCGTCTTTCCTCTTCCCTCGTAGTGTTGATATAAAATATATTTTTGACTATCCGTCATACGAACCTTCTCCTGTTCTCCTGACATCCTTCTTCCCCTCGCTGCTGGCTCTTCCATACTAATTCAAGGTTTTTCTGTCCCGAATCCCATGTCGATTTGGAGTTCCTCCGGAGGTGCTGGGGAGGAGGGGCTCATATTTCATGGGGTTTTATGGTTTCATCTTTCTACTTGAACACAAATTTACCTTGTGTTTCTGAAGCCGCTGTTTTCCAGAAAAGGATGTTATCTCTAGCGATACAAACCCGATGTAAATTCACACACAGGACGGCTACGTTGATGACTTTGTGGATTGCAAGAGTTGACATTGCCATGATTAACTTCCCATATTCCTACTCTTAGAATTTTTAGGGTCAACATTAATCTCCTTGGGGTTCTGAGGGTCAAACTTGATTTATTCAAAGGCAAAAGGCTCCAAATCCACATAGGACTTAGATTACAGATACCCCCTGTTACCCAAGTGCCAAAATCATTTCCCATCTTAGTGATCATAGAGTTTTATCTAGAAATGAGCAAACCGAGATTTGTTCTGGAAAAAATAGTTTTTTTTTTCAAAGTTTGGAGCAAATATGGTGGTCTAAAAAAAAGAACGTTTTTGTCACCTGTCGAACAGTTTTCCTGTGTCTTTGGTCGCCTCCTATTGTGGACAGAGATCGGCTGAGTGGGTTGTCACTCTTGCCTGAAGAGTGACAGCTCGCTCAGCCAGTCACTGGGTACAGCGCTATCCCGTCTCCTGTCCCAGCTGAGTGTTCGGTCATTCTTGAGACCAGAGTGACAGCCCGCTCAGCCAATCACTGGCTGCAGCACTGTCCTGTCTCAGTCAGTGATTGGCTGAACAGGATTCTGGCGGCTGCAAGGGACACTGAGGGAGCGCAGACAGGTAAGTATAGAAGAGCATCATTTTTGAACCACTCTAAAACAGCGTAACACCTGCAATTATTTGCAGTTCATTGAAGGTTCGGTTGGACAAACCTAAACTTTTTTGCTTAACTTTAGTTTTATCAATGATCATAGAGAATTAGGAGAAAAAAAAAATCAAAGGAGGTTGGAAGAGGTGTTCCTTTGCTACATATGGGTGACAAGCCCATAACAAGGGTGGGTGTCCATAGAAATGGGCGAATACATGGGAATAACACGGGGCAATATGGGGAGAGGGATTCCAATTTCATCCACAATTCAGTTTTGTAGTTATCGCCATTATTTTTATCGTATGGAGAGACGACAAAGTATAAGTTCCTACAGAAGAAATGTTCTCCATGTCGATGGCGGCTTATCTCGGCACGTCATACATCACAGCAATTATATCCTCAGATAGAAAGGATACTTATCCTCCGCACCGGCTTCTCGGTCGTTGAGTTTATTTCCTGTCAATATCGCCCCAGTATTTTTGGCTTTTTAGAACATGTTGCTCTGTGCCGGTGTCATTAGAGAACTGTTCTTGTCCAAGATGATAGTGTTTGGCAGCGCATTAGAAAATAGGAAACTTTGTCCGCTGGACTACACAAATTGACTGGAGAGGCTAAAAAATCAATTCTCAAATTGATTTCTCTTTTTTTCATGTTCAGTCTCATTGATGTCTGTAAAACAAACACTTATTTAAGAAACATAATTTTGTAAGGCTGAAAAAAAAAGCAAAAGAAAATAATAAAACCAGAATACAGAGGAGGCTGCAGGAGCTCGCTGACAGTGCACGGGGTATATACTACCCACACCGGTGTACTTTATTACACTGTATACAGAGGAGGCTGCAGGAGCTCGCTGACAGTGCACCGGGTATATACTACCCTCACCGGTGTACTCTATTACACTGTATACAGAGGAGGCTGCAGGAGCTCGCTGACAGTGCACGGGGTATATACTACCCACACCGGTGTACTTTATTACACTGTATACAGAGGAGGCTGCAGGAGCTCGCTGACAGTGCACGGGGTATATACTACCCTCACCAGTGTACTCTATTACACTGTATACAGAGGAGGCTGCAGGAGCTCGCTGACAGTGCACGGGGTATATACTACCCTCACCGGTATCCTCTGTATACACTGTATACAGAGGAGGCTGCAGGAGATAGGAGATAGATAGATAGGAGATAGATAGGAGATAGATAGGAGATAGATAGATAGGAGATAGATAGGAGATAGATAGATAGATAGATAGATAGATAGATAGATAGATAGATCGATAGATAGGACATAGATAGACAGGAGATAGATAGATAGATAGATAGGAGATAGATAGATAGATAGGAGATAGATAGATAGATAGATAGATAGATAGATAGATAGATAGGAGATAGATAGATAGGAGATAGATAGGAGATAGATAGATAGATAGGAGATAGATAGGAGATAGATAGATAGGAGATAGATAGATAGGAGATAGATAGATAGATAGGAGATAGATAGGAGATAGATAGATAGATAGATAGATAGATAGATAGATAGATAGATAGATAGGAGATAGGGAGATAGATAGGAGATAGATATATAGATAGATAGATAGATAGATAGGCGATAGATAGATAGATAGATAGATAGATAGATAGATAGATAGATAGATAGGAGATAGATAGATAGATAGATAGACAGATAGATAGATAGATAGACAGGAGATAGATAGGAGATAGATAGATAGATAGATAGATAGATAGATAGATAGGAGATAGATATATAGATAGATAGATAGATATACGCAGAAATTCCCACAGCACTCCGAAGTATAAAACAAACGTGGTTTATTGCATGGTGACACAGCACAAAAAAAAATCAAAGCGACGTTTCGACGACCTCCGTCGTCTTTTTCAAGCGTGACTAAACAGCAAACAACAGACTCTTTTATACAGGTGTATTAATTAGTGTTACACTGTGATAGGTGCATTGGTGCACGTGACTAAGGTTTGACAAACAAACAAATAAAGTTTTTTGTAAAAAAATCAATACAAGTGAATACATGAGTACACAAATCATGTGTACAAGTGCTCAAGTGTAGTGAGAAATAGCTTGAGCCGGACGGCAAAGCATCATCCAACATAATAATATAAATCATAACAGTCTTGTCTTTAAATAATTCCTTCAATAATTCCTTGTAGCGGCTCCGGCTCACCACCAGTAGAATATAAGACATCACGACATATGATGAGATAAACTGTGATTCCACTGTGACCCCTGGGATCTATGTGCTGTTAATCTGAGTGTGTCAATTGTTTACATTAGATTCTTTTTTTATATATTAACTGTAAATAATTTTGTCTTACAGATAATGTTATTATGGTATCGGATTGTAGCGGACAGACTCACCACCCACCGCAGCAAGAACAAACCGAGGCAGTAAGTTAAATACCGTAAAACCCGGATGTCTTTTTATGTTACTTTCAGTCACCATTCACACACAACTGTGTTTAAACCATGACTACAAGCGATCTCTGGGAAGGGGCCCGGAGGGGCCACAGGATGTAAGGACGACGCGGTACCGGACAAATTAAGTGTTCCGGGGTGATGCTAAGTCCTATACTCGTCCCAAGTACCGACATGATCGCTTTGTAAACTTGGTGACTGTTCACATTTAAATACATGTGGTCGGCATGGAAAATATCAGCTTTCTCTGCAGTAGCGGCGGTACCGACTGTGATGATGGTTCGGGGTGATGCTGCTTTTCTGCTTAGAGCTGTTTGAGCGACCTGCACCATGATCCACCACGACTACTACAACCAACATTCCCATTTGGGATCGAGACATGATGGGTGTAACTTACTATGCACAGAGCGCTGACATGCGCACTACTGCCAAAAGGTTCATGTTCCTCCTCTACTGGTGGTGAGCCGGAGCCGCTACAAGGAATTATTGAAGGAATTATTTAAAGACAAGACTGTTATGATTTATATTATTATGTTGGATGATGCTTTGCCGTCCGGCTCAAGCTATTTCTCACTACACTTGAGCACTTGTACACATGATTTGTGTACTCATGTATTCACTTGTATTGATTTTTTTACAAAAAACTTTATTTGTTTGTTTGTCAAACCTTAGTCACGTGCACCAATGCACCTATCACAGTGTAACACTAATTAATACACCTGTATAAAAGAATCTGTTGTTTGCTGTTTAGTCACGCTTGAAAAAGACGACGGAGGTCGTCGAAACGTCGCTTTGACTTTTTTGTGCTGTGTCACCATGCAATAAACCACGTTTGTTTTATACTTCGGAGTGCTGTGGGAATTTCTGCGTATACCTACTTGGAAGCCGTGGTCTCGGCCACCTGCTGGCACCCATCGCAAGTGATCTGTAGTGCTGCTCCAAGATACAAGTTTTCTAGATAGATAGATAGATAGATAGATAGATAAATAGATAGGAGATAGATAGATAGATAGATAGATAGATAGATAGATAGATAGATAGATAGATAGGAGATAGATAGATAGATAGGAGATAGATAGATAGGAGATAGATAGATAGATAGATAGATAGATAGATAGATAGATAGGAGATAGATAGATAGATAGATAGATAGATAGATAGATAGATAGATAGGAGATAGATAGAAGATAGATAGATAGATAGATAGATAGATAGATAGATAGGAGATAGATAGATAGGAGATAGATAGATAGGAGATAGATAGATAGATAGATAGGAGATAGATAGATAGATAGATAGATAGATAGATAGATAGATAGGAGATAGATAGATAGATAGGAGACAGATAGATAGATAGATAGAAGATAAATAGATAGATAGGAGATAGATAGATAGATAGATAGATAGATAGGAGATAGGAGATAGATAGATAGATAGATAGGAGATAGGAGATAGATAGGAGATAGATAGATAGATAGGAGATAGATAGGAGATAGATAGATAGATAGATAGGAGATAGATAGATAGATAGATAGATAGATAGGAGATAGATAGATAGATAGATAGATAGATAGATAGATAGATAGATAGATAGATAGGAGATAGGAGATAGATAGGAGATAGATAGATAGATAGGAGATAGATAGGAGATAGATAGATAGATAGATAGATAGATAGATAGGAGATAGATAGATAGATAGATAGATAGATAGATAGATAGATAGATAGGAGATAGATAGATAGGAGATAGATAGATAGGAGATAGATAGATAGATAGATAGATAGGAGATAGATAGAAGATAGATAGATAGATAGATAGATAGATAGATAGGAGATAGATAGATAGATAGATAGGAGATAGATAGATAGATAGATAGATAGATAGATAGATAGATAGATAGATAGATAGGAGATAGATAGAAGATAGATAGATAGATAGATAGATAGATAGGAGATAGATAGATAGATAGATAGGAGATAGATAGATAGGAGATAGATGATATATACATAGACAGATAGGTAGATCCTATAATGTACGTTGAGTCTCGGTGTGACCATCAGGTCAGCAAGTAAAAATCCTCCTTCAGACTTCCATTTCCTTCTCCCTCGTCTCCTCCTGGGAATAGAAGAACATTTGCAGCTTCCTATCTTCTGTGCAGTAAGAGATCCACCGCAAGGTCAGAAATGGATGAAGTGATAGAATAAAAGCGTGTAAAGTGCTTTGATGGCAAAAGGTTATACAAGCATGAACATCGGCCGGGCCCTCCTGGTCGGTGGCAGACATGGCTTTGATGTGTGATTTAATAGCCAATCCTTCCATCCCCCCAGACCGTGTGTGTGTGTGTGTGGGGGGGGGGGGGGGGGGGGGGGGGAGGGTTGTAAATGTTGAAACTAAAAGTGAGATTTGAAGATCCCGTCTGTGTCCGTCCGGAGCCGTCTCCTCTCTACAATCCGAGCTTTACCGGGTGCCACTTGGAATTCTGGGATATAGCCTATTACCTAGACTATTACCTAGGCTGAATCCCGGAATTCCAGGTGGTCTCGGGGCACTCTCCTCCATGAATGTTCGTGAATGTTCAAGTTCGATCGAACCAAGGATTTCCCGAGGTTCGGTCAACCCTAATAGTGAGGATGACATGTCTACATACATGGTGGCACATCTACATACATGGTGGCACCTCTATATACATGGTGGCACATCTATATACATGGTGGCACCTCTATATACATGGTGGCACATCTATATACATGGTGGCACATCTACATACATGGTGGCACCTCTATATATATGGTGGCACATCTACATACATGGTGGCACATCTACATACATGGTGGCACCTCTATATACATGGTGGCACATCTACATACATGGTGACACATACATGGTGGCACATCTACATACATGGCCGCACATCTATATACATGGCGACAACTACATACATGGCCGCACATCTATATACATGGCGACAACTACATGCATGGTGGAACCTCTATATAGATGATGGCACATCTACATACATGGTGGCACCTCTATATACATGGTGGCACATCTACATACATGGTGGCACCTCTATATACATGGCAGCACGTCTACATACATAGAGGCATGTCTATAAACATGGCGGCACCTTTACATACAGTACATGGCCGCACATCTATATACATGGCCGCACATCTATATACATGGCCGCACATCTATATACATGGCCGCACATCTACATACATGGCCGCATATCTATATACATGGCCGCACATCTACATACATGGCCGCACATCTACATACATGGCCGCACATCTATATACATGGCGACAACTACATACATGGTGGCACATTTTCTTCTTGTGCAGCAGCCCAGCTCCATCCCAGCACGCCCAGTGTAACAATATCGCCTCTTCATGCACCATGCGCCGGCACCAATAAGGTACTAAAACATTTTGTTCATCTAGAGCTTATGGTTCATTGGCTTTAAGGATTTGGTGGAGGATAAAACATCTATTTTACTGTGAGAAGAACTGTGCACAACTCCAGGTTACTTGGAAGGTGCGGCAGATCCCACCAACGTGAAGCTTTCTATAGACTCGTACTGATCATATGTCCCCAGTCACCGGATTTGAGGACAGCATGTAGATTGCGGTATGATGTCTTCCATATGACACAGTTAGCGTGATGTCCTAATCTTACAGGCAGCTCGCTTTCACTTCTCTTTCGCTTCCATCGCTGAGTTAATCAGCTGCCAGCACAAACCTGACTTTTTTCTTCTTACTTTTGAATGGCTTTTTTAATTACTCACAGAGGGACTCTTAAAGTGATTATTTACTGCCAGAGACTCCTCTCTATGAGTAGCCCACTCCGCGCCTTACTCTGAATACTAGTAGATTTTTGCAGTCGTTTATAATTAAGCGGTAGGGAATCAAGTCTCAGAGATTGTTTTCATCTTGTGTCCTTTCTTATTTTTTTATGGACAGGGATGCGGCTTGTCTTCTCTTAGAAGTAAAACAATCGCGTTGTGAAATCTGTACCGGGAAGGTTGTTTGAGGCAATGTGTGACCACCATTTCTACAACTGTACATCGCGGCTATCACAGGGCCTTGGTTGGCCCCATCCCCTTTGCCATTCTGGGCTGGATTCTCCTCTCTACATTACCAGCATCCCAGGAGGGATATCTGGCTATTCCCGTGTTCACACCCGAGGCTTCACACATGACTTTTTACTGAACCATGGGCCAAGGAAATAATGGAGAAGAGAAAACAGTAAAATGATTAAAGGGACCAAGCAGCATGATTGTTCTGATGAAGACCTAGATGCCCTGACCAGCTCCCCTATCATATATGCTGTTTCTTCCTCCATAGCTTTTAATACAGCATGCGAGATATTCAGAGCGCCATGAACCTGGCATGGAGGTGGAGTCCAGGCTGTGACTAGTCGCCACTCCGCTCTGTGAGGGGGGATTGAATGGAAAAGAGGTTTCTAATGGTCTGTGTGTGACACCTGTGTACCGCAGCTCGGAGCTTTAGCAGCAATTATTCTGTTTGGTTTAAGAAATAAAGGGGTAGAATGTGATTACTCCCAAAGGGAATTCAATAGCACAAACATCTTTAATGGACAAATATTAAAAAAAAAAAAAAAAAACTTCAGAAAATTCTGAGCCTGTATATGTAGTACCGAATCAGTAATGTGGTGACATATGTGGAATATACAAGCCAATATTCAATATATATACATATATATATATATATATATATATGAAAACTTCTATAAAAACTGCAAAAAATGCCCACTCCTCAAACATATCCACATACGTGTATATGTATTCATCCAGTAACAAGAGGCCAGTAAAGCAAAAGGTGTAGAACAAGTATACAATACCCAGGACAAATCTGTAGCCTGTGATAATATCCAAAATTAGGATAAACAACAAAACCACAGGAGCGGATATATGTGAGGGGCAGGGAGGTTTGGGAACCAATACAAAGTCACTATGCTCAGGATGGTAACAGTCTGGCACCATAATGATTGCTCCACCTTCATATTAAATAGGAAGCTCACAGACTTCTATAGATGTGTCCATCCTCAACTTTCCCTTAGATAAGATATTTTTTTCCGCTAAAAAGCCATTTAACACATTATCAGGACTCAGAGGATCTCGTTTAGATAACAATCTCTGTGTCTCCTCTCGCAGATACATTGTTTACACTTAGTGAGAGAAGGTCATGACCTCACGTTGGTTTGATAAGCCGGTAATCTCATGACATGGATCACCACATATTTTGGTTTTAGAGACAAGGTGAGAATGGACACTTCTGCGTCTACACAACCAGGGGAAGGTTACATGATCCTGATGTCATCAGTTCTAACAACTAGTTATCAAATCAACAATTGTTTGAAGTGACATGAAGAAGGAGCTGCGGCTCCAGGTTGCAGTGTTGCATTGTGTTATTTTCACTTATTTTTATATAATTTTGTAACTATTCTTCCTGTCACAGATTCTCTGGCACCTCACGAGGCAAACAGCTTGACTATAGATATGATACTTGTTTGAATCATCTGTTGTTGTTGTTTTGTAAATCATATCACAATTTGAAGCTTTTGCAGCAGCTACCTGGAGCTAAGTGCTAAGCTCCTTCTATCAATCTATGGGAAAGTGACTAAATCTGGTAAGTTTCCATTTGTAGGAAAATAATTAAACCCAAAATTAAGGGATAAAAAGACTTAATTGGACATGTTAGAAGGTTTGATTGATGGGCGTCCAGACCACCACCAATCATTCGATAGAGCTAGGAGAAGCGCTTGGCTAAACGCTTCACTCTGCTGCCTGATGCCTTTATTCTTGGTTTATCGCCTTCAATATACGTCTATAGGGACAGAGGTTGCAGTGAGCCAGGGAGTGAAGTGCTTAGCCACGTGCTTCTCCCAGCTCTATCTAATGATCAGTGGTGGTCGGAACATTAAGATCCCAACTAATGAAAACTTTTTTAAAAGTGTTTATAGGTCATATCCAACATTATTTAAAGTGATATGGAGACGTTAAGGAAGGATCATTGCTTGTCAATGTATAGATACGGTTCTATGCACCCTGCATTATTCTCTTATAGATCGGGTATTTATGTTTTATACCAGATAAAATAATCGGGTTACACATAAAGACTTCCATTACTCTGTAGAATAGAGGGAATGAATCAATTTAGAGAAAACCTGTCACATTCTCCCATTACGGTACAGTCGGCTGCTTCCAGCGCTGGATGTATATTTATCATGAAGGTCCTTGGTGAATTGTGTCAATTAAAAAAACAAAAAAGTATCCGGCCCGGGTCCCGTCATTGTGCACCGGGTCTATTGTGCCTCGGAAATTTACTGCTAATTATCAAGTTTGTTGCAACTTACTTACATTTCAACTCTTAAAATTAGATTCTCTAAAGTGCAACTGGCATTTGGAGAAGATTCTACTAGAACTTAATTAAATTGCTAACAAGAGTGAATACAAATCTGGCAAACACGCTTCTAATTAAGTCGCAGGAACTCGCACATTAATTGACAAAGAAAAAAAACTTGTTAACAGGATACTTCTTAAGATGACGATAGTACGTTGTGTGAGAACATAAATGGTCATGTTTAACATCTCATTGATGAAGGTATTAAGGAGACATTATCCGCCATTAAAAACCAGTAATATGCGCCCATTAGCCATTAATGCAAACCAATATGCATTCCAGCCGCCTCGAGAAAACCTGTCGGATTTAGGGCACGTCGGCACCTCGGATTCTCAGGAAGATTTCTCCAAGGAATTTGTGTATGTTCTTTACTGAAATCTACTCAAAATTACGTCCCATTACGTTCAATAGGAAATTGGTTCCATAGTTTACATGTTGCAGATTTCCAGAGTTTTTATGTGGATTCAACTTATAGATGGCAGCTAGGATGAGGATCAGCCCCAAAATATACCGCAGGGCGATCCACAGCGGATACCCAAGTGTTTAAGGAAGGTTTCTGAGGAAAAAATCCATTACATGAACTTTCATTATTATTATTATTATTATCATTATTATCATTATTATTATTATTATTTATTTTTAAAGTGCCCTGGATTCCGGAATGTTATACAAGTTATAAGGGTGAGAAACAGAACATTACAAAATCAAAATACACATTACATGAATAAGGTAAATGGCAGACTGGTTCATAGGGAGAGAGGAGCCTGCCCGCAAGAGCTTACATAAGGAGAGAGGAGCCTGCCCGCCAGGCATTACATAGGGAGAGAGGAGCCTGCCCACCAGGCCTTACATAGGGAGAGAGGAGCCTGCCTGCCAGGGATTACATAGGGAGAGAGGAGCCTGCCCGCCAGGCATTACATAGGGAGAGAGGAGCCTGCCCACCAGGCCTTACATAGGGAGAGAGGAGCCTGCCTGCCAGGGATTACATAGGGAGAGAGGAGCCTGCCTGCAAGAGCTTACATAGGGAGAGAGGAGCCTGCCCGCCAGGTATTACATAGGGAGAGAGAAGCCTGCCCGCCAGGTATTACATAGGGAGAGAGGAGCCTGCCCGCCAGGTATTACATAGGAAGAGAGGAGCCTGCCCGCCAGGTATTACATAGGGAGAGAGGAGCCTGCCCGCCAGGTATTACATAGGGAGAGAGGAGCCTGCCCGACAGGGCTTACATAGGGAGAGAGGAGCCTGCCCGCCAGGTATTACATAGGGAGAGAGGAGCCTGCCCGCCAGGTATTACATAGGGAGAGAGGAGCCTGCCCGCCAGGCCTTACATAAGGAGAGAGGAGCCTGCCCGCCAGGTATTACATAGGGAGAGAGGAGCCTGCCCGCCAGGTATTACATAGGGAGGGAGGAGCCTGCCCGCCAGGTATTACATAGGGAGAGAGGAGCCTGCCCGCCAGGTATTACATAGGGAGAGAGGAGCCTGCCCGCCAGGGCTTACATAGGGAGAGAGGAGCCTGCCGGCCAGGCCTTACATAGGGGGAGAGGAGCCTGCCGGCCAGGCCTTACATGGGGAGAGAGGAGCCTGCCCGCCAGGGCTTACATAGGACGAGAAAGCACCCTGCCCGCCAGGGATTACATAGGGAGAGAGGACCCTGCCCGCCAGGGATTACATAGGGAGAGAGGACCCTGCCCGCCAGGTATTACTGTACATAGGGAGAGAGGAGCCTGCCCACCAGGTATTATATAGGGAGAGAGGAGCCTGCCCGCCAGGTATTACATAGGGAGAGAGGAACCTGCCCACCAGGTATTACATAGGGAGAGAGGAGCCTGCCCGCCAGGTATTACATAGGGAGAGAGGAACCTGCCCACCAGGTATTACATAGGGAGAGAGGAGCCTGCCCGCCAGGTATTACATAGGGAGAGAGGAGCCTGCCCACCAGGTATTACATAGGGAGAGAGGACACTGCCCACCAGGTATTACATAGGGAGAAAGGAGCCTGCCAGTCAGGTATTACATAGGGAGAGAGGAGCCTGCCCACCAGGTATTACATAGGGAGAGAGGAGCCTGCCCACCAGGTATTACATAGGGAGAGAGGAGCCTGCCCGCCAGGTATTACATAGGGAGAGAGGAGCCTGCCCACCAGGTATTACATAGGGAGAGAGGAGCCTGCCCGCCAGGTATTACATAGGGAGAGAGGAGCCTGCCCGCCAGGTATTACATAGGGAGAGAGGAGACTGCCCGCCAGGTATTACATAGGGAGAGAGGAACCTGCCCACCAGGTATTACATAGGGAGAGAGGAGCCTGCCCCCCAGGGCTTACATAGGGAGAGAGGAGCCTGCCCGCCAGGGCTTACATAGGGAGAGAGGAGCCTGCCCGCCAGGTATTACATAGGGAGAGAGGAGCCTGCCCGCCAGGTATTACATAGGGAGAGAGGAGCCTGCCCGCCAGGTATTACATAGGGAGAGAGGAGCCTGCCCGCCAGGTATTACATAGGGAGAGAGGAGCCTGCCCGCCAGGGCTTACTTAGGGAGAGAGAAGCCTGCCCGCCAGGGGTTACATAGGGAGAGAGGAGCCTGCCCGCCAGGTATTACATAGGGAGAGAGGAGCCTGCCCGCCAGGGATCACATAGGGAGAGAGGAGGCTGCCCGCCAGGGATCACATAGGGAGAGAGGAGCCTGCCCGCCAGGTATTACATAGGGAGAGAGGAGCCTGCCCGCCAGGTATTACATAGGGAGAGAGGACCCTGCCTGCCAGGTGTTACATAGGGAGAGAGGAGCCTGCCCGCCAGGTATTACATAGGGAGAGAGGAGCCTGCCCGCTAGGTATTACATAGGGAGAGAGGAGCCTGCCCGCTAGGTATTACATAGGGAGAGAGGAGCCTGCCCGCCAGGTATTACATAGGGAGAGAGGGGCCTGCCCGCCAGGGCTTACATGGGGAGAGAGGAGCCTGCCCGCCAGGCCTTACATAGGGAGAGAGGAGCCTGCCCGCCAGGTATTACATAGGGAGAGAGGAGCCTGCCCGCCAGGGATTACATAGAGAGAGAGGAGCCTGCCCGCCAGGTATTACATAGGGAGAGAGGAGCCTGCCCACCAGGTATTACATAGGGAGAGAGGAGCCTGCCCACCAGGCCTTACATAGGGAGAGAGGAGCCTGCCCGCCAGGTATTACATAGGGAGAGAGGACCCTGCCCACCAGGTATTACATAGGGAGAGAGGAGCCTGCCCGCCAGGTATTACATAGGGAGAGAGGAGCCTGCCCACCAGGTATTACATAGGGAGAGAGGAGCCTGCCCGCCAGGTATTACATAGGGAGAGAGGAGCCTGCCCGCCAGGTATTACATAGGGAGAGAGGAGCCTGCCCGCCAGGTATTACATACGGAGAGAGGAGCCTGCCCGCCAGGCCTTACATAGGAAGAGAGGAGCCTGCCCGCCAGGTATTACATAGGGAGAGAGGAGCCTGCCCGCCAGGTATTACATAGGGAGAGAGGAGCCTGCCCGCCAGGTATTACATAAGGAGAGAGGACCCTGACCACCAGAGCTTACATAGGGAGAGAGGAGCCTGCCCGCCAGGTATTACATAGGGAGAGAGGAGCCTGCCCGCCAGGCCTTACATAGGGAGAGAGGAGCCTGCCCGCCAGGTATTACATAGGGAGAGAGGAGCCTGCCCGCCAGGTATTACATAGGGAGAGAGGAGCCTGCCCGCCAGGTATTACATAGGGAGAGAGGAGCCTGCCCGCCAGGTATTACATAAGGAGAGAGGACCCTGACCACCAGAGCTTACATAGGGAGAGAGGAGCCTGCCCGCCAGGTATTACATAGGGAGAGAGGAGCCTGCCCGCCAGGCCTTACATAGGGAGAGAGGAGCCTGCCCGCCAGGTATTACATAGGGAGAGAGGAGCCTGCCCGCCAGGTATTACATAGGGAGAGAGGAGCCTGCCCACCAGGTATTACATAGGGAGAGAGGAGCCTGCCCGCCAGGTATTACATAGGGAGAGAGGAACCTGCCCACCAGGTATTACATAGGGAGAGAGGAGCCTGCCCGCCAGGTATTACATAGGGAGAGAGGAGCCCGCCCGCCAGGCCTTACATAGGGAGAGAGGAGCCTGCCCGCCAGGTATTACATAGGGAGAGAGGAGCCTGCCCGCCAGGTATTACATAGGGAGAGAGGAGCCTGCCCGCCAGGTATTACATAGGGAGAGAGGAGCCTGCCCGCCAGGTATTACATAGGGAGAGAGGAGCCTGCCCGCCAGGTATAACATAGGGAGAGAGGAGCCTGCCCGCCAGGGATTACATAGGGAGAGAGGAGCCTGCCCACCAGGTATTACATAGGGAGAGAGGAGCCTGCCCGCCAGGTATTACATAGGGAGAGAGGAGCCTGCCCGCCAGGTATTACATAGGGAGAGAGGAGCCTGCCCGCCAGGTATTACATAGGGAGAGAGGAGCCTGCCCGCCAGGTATTACATAGGGAGAGAGGACCCTGCCCGCCAGGGATTACATAGGGAGAGAGGAGCCTGCCCGCCAGGTATTACATAGGGAGAGAGGAGCCTGCCCACCAGGGCTTACATAGGGAGAGAGGAGCCTGCCCGCCAGGTATTACATAGGGAGAGAGGAGCCTGCCCACCAGGGCTTACATAGGGAGAGAGGAGCCTGCCCACCAGGGCTTACATAGGGAGAGAGGAGCCTGCCCGCCAGGTATTACATAGGGAGAGAGGAGCCTGCCCACCAGGGCTTACATAGGGAGAGAGGAGCCTGCCCACCAGGTATTACACAGGGAGAGAGGAGCCTGCCCGCCATGGGTTACATAGGGAGAGAGGAGCCTGCCCGCCAGGTATTACATAGGGAGAGAGGAGCCTGCCCACCAGGTATTACATAGGGAGAGAGGAGCCTGCCCACCAGGTATTACACAGGGAGAGAGGAGCCTGCCCGCCAGGTATTACATAGGGAGAGAGGAGCCTGCCCGCCATGGGTTACATAGGGAGAGAGGAGCCTGCCCGCCAGGTATTACATAGGGAGACCTGACCACAAGGGCTTACAATCTACAAGGTAAGGAGAGAGAGATGGTAGGTAAGGCGCAGCTAGTCACAGTGTGGTGCAGAATTATTGTAGGTTGTTGCTTAGTCTATAGAGATAAGTTTAGGTGTCTATGGGGTGGATGTGTAAGGTACAAACAAGGGTGGAAAACAAAGGGAGGTCATTGTAGGATCAGAGGTTGTGTAAGGGACTGTAGCAGGGTATCAAGACGCCCACCTACTATGACATCCATGCGACCTTATAGTTTACATTAGCAGGGAATGTCATTCATTCATGTGTCATCCTAACATATATTTATTACTCTTAGAATCGCCAGCTTATCCCAATACAGTGGAAACGCGATGTGCATGCATGGTGTGCAGCAAAATGTGTGTGGTGCTTTGGTAAAGCTAGAATATTGTTGGATGTACCTATATATATGTGTATATACTTTACCCATACAGAAAGGGGATTTATGTTTAGTGAGGTGGGAAAGTGACATTGCCCTTCTCTACATGGGGCCAGCGCTGTCTGTGGGTCAGTGCCATTTATTTCACTGAGGCCCCAACTAGTGTAAAGGGAAGGACCTCAGGGTCAGCTTGGTCAGTGCACGCACCTGCAGTCTCCATATCTAAAGGGGATTTTAAGGTTCAAAGTCAATGGATCCAGAGAGCAAGAAGGACACCAATAGGGACAAATCTACATCGCCTGAGATATCTGTGCATTAATGAAGAGAGAGAGATTTACAAAGTTACATCACTGGGGACAAGTCCAAGATGGTAGACTGCGGAGAAATACAGCCCAGCTACCGACATCTGCCGGGACAACCATCAGTCACTCTCACCGTCTGTCATTCCTAAAGGAGGCTTCAATAGCTGTCGGTCCAACGTCCGTTCACCAACCAGTATCTCTCCCGCTTCCACCATACACACAAACATTTCACTTGGCTGAACTCTTATGTCTTCTGAGCTGAGAAAGAGAAGGAAAGCTGCTGCCAGACAGCTCAGGTGGCTTCTCATCTCCTCTAAAACAAGATGGTGCAACCCGTCTCATCCTTCCCATCCTTGATATTATGGGTGTTTGTTATCAAGACCGGCGCACTTGTTTGCTGGTCTTTAATTAGGCCCTGCACCCTTTCCCCCAGCAAAATTTAAGAGGCACACGCTGGCACCAATCTGGCCAGCCATGTGCCCAGGGAACCAAATCTAGACCTTGTCGTGCTCCCCTGAGCCCCCCGCCCATCGCGCAAGCAGGGGATACGGCAGGCGTACACCAGGGAAAAGGACGAATCTCTGTTTTCTCCCTGTCGTATGTGCCTGACGTAATTTTGATCAATTCCCCCATATAATATAGCAAAAAAGTCCAACAGCACCTGGGTTAGTAGAAAATGCCTCTTACGTTGTAGAAGACGGACGCACGCCAGAGGGTCTTCAATCCCAGTTAAAGACCATGAAACATCAAAGAAGAATTGTTCCGACAGCATCCAATAGTGAACAAAGTGGTGGATGTTTGGTGTTTGTTGCTTGAATAAACTACCACCACTTTGTTCACTATTAGATGCTGTCGGAACAATTCTTCTTTGACAATTCCCCCATATGTCTAGACAGAGTCCGAGGTCCATGCACACTTACATCTGCCGTTTCATTTATGTATATGGGGGCCTCAGTGTATTCAGAATTACCTTCACAAGTAAAGAGTGCCATGTTATTTTCCTGTCTCCTTTTTGGCTTTATTCACTATGGTGGTGCACCCTTGTAACACTGTCTCCCGGGAGCCGGATGTGCCCTTGTTCCCCTCTAACTGGCCTGGTATTTTAGGCTTGTAAGACATGATCCACACGCGTGAGGAGAGTTGGCCCCGCCTTCCTCCTACACCCCCCCCCCCTCGCCCACCATACATATCCCTATATACACAGGTAAGGTTTATTGTCTGATCCTCCCGCCGGCGAGTACAGAGCATTCGTCTTGTATTACAATAAATTAGTTATGTAATTATTTCAATTAAAAGAGAATAACCAAAAATAACTGTACACACCGACTGTTATTCAATCAAGTGAATAGGAATGAACCGGCTCTAACTCTATCATCATAGAAAGCTATTAGGTTTTGACAGTTTAATATACTGGAGCGAGCGATCAAACCCATTTCAATATTACTTCACATTAAAGAGCAGATTTCTGCTTTAAGTTATGCATGTCACTGCATGGCATCTATTCCATTCATTAATCTACGTTGGCTGGCTCTCATCGAGTCTCGTCGGAGGAGCGGCTACACATTACCGCTGATCTATGTTGTTGATTTGCAGGTACGAAGAGTCAATTGTTTCATTTTTAATATATCTCCACAACATTGCAATAAAAGGCATTAAAGACCCTCATAAATCTTTGGGCTCTTGACTTCACGCAGCTTCAATTAGCCGGTTATTGAGACGTAGACGTCACGCATAGACGCGCCGAATCAATCCCGACGTGGACGTCTAGCACTGAAGAAACTTTGTCAGAACCCTATTTAGTTGCATCAAGTCTACGTGAATTGTCTGCGAGAGTTATTTTATTGCGCGGAGAAGAGTTCTCCAGTATTTGCCTAATGATTTGCTGCAGTTGGCTGCCGGTTAAACATCGGGGAAATTGGTGGTATGAAAGGAATAACAACCACTTTAAGAATTTACGGCACTTGGTAGAAGCTCGGAGCATTCGGGCACGGAAAACATTTCCTGTAACAAATGTTTATTTCTCTCATATATCTGGCGGTGCATAATATTAATAAAGACGTTTGCAGGAAGCAGCGATACTTATGTTAATGCCAATATTTATCGCTTGATTTATAGATGATGCCACTAAAAGAGGCAAAAAGGTCTCGTACCTGGCCACATCCTCCTACATGGCAGCGGCTATTGTCAGTGCACTCGGTGTAAGGACAGTCTCAGGCGTGGCGAGCGCTCATCCAACCATCTGGGATCCCAGTTCACCGTTGTCCCGGAAAGTTGTTGTCATTTATTTATTTATTCTGCCAATACCAAAAAGATAAAAAAAAAATCACAAATTCTAAAGTTTAAATATTTGTTTAAAAATGTATTTTCAAAAGAAGTTGTTTTTAGTTATTTTTATTTTTTTTTTTTTTTTAAAACAAACAGAACTAGATTGGAAAATTTGTCAACTTTGAAATGTTGGTGTTGAGAATTACGCTAAAATAATGCTGTGAATTCTACATCATCCAGTGGATCAAAGTCACAATAGAGACCTGGGCCGGGGAATTGTAGGTAACATGTATACTAAGGAACCACTTGAAAACCTGAATACTTACTAAAAAAAGTAGTTTTTTCCCCAACCAACATCACTCCACTTATCCGGCTTATCCGGACACGGCATACAGAGACTTGTTGGCTTGAGAAGAGTTCAGGAGGATCGAAACGTTCCCTGTTATATATTTGTGGCTCTACTGTACATATTCTGGTTGAAACTTAGACAAATAGTCACCCTTTAATAAACTTTCACTTAAAGGGACAGTGTCATCAGAAAATAACTTTTCAAAAGAATTTTTGAGGACTTTTTTCTAATTTTCCATTTTTTAATCTATAGTATATAATAATCCTGATTTCTTGCAGTTTTCATTCTCACCACTGGGGCTAAAACTAAGCTGAGACTTCCTGTTGTGTCTGTGGTGATAAGAGGAGGCTGCAGTAAAGTGACCTGTACAGCATTGCAGCGTCATGTGACACCAGTAGATAGAGGAGACAATAGCAGCTCCCTGTGGAATGACCTCTTCACAGGTCACAGAGCGTGCTCACTAATGTCTCACATTTATCTCAAGGGGACAGAGTCTGTCTATTGTTGTCTCTGTCCATGAGCCTTGCCGTAAAGCATGTCACTAAATACAGTTAAGAACAGCCCAAATAAGATGGCCACCCCATAACAAAGTACAAATAGTGAAATAAAAAAAATTACAGTCAGAAAATAGAAACAGATTAGAATAAAAAAAACAACAAGTTTTAGTATCTGACTCTAATCAGTAACAGAAAATTAGGTGACATATTCAGAATAATAGGGGGGTTCAGTGAACTAAATAAACAAGTGCTATTTATGTGTCCCTGACCAGCATAGCCTCCCCACAGAAACTGCCCACATAGATGATGAGTGACACCTTATACCGCCTACCACTTCCATGCCAACACCTCCCTGCTTCCCTGCTGGCCTTTGCTCACCCTGTTCCATTGATGCCATGTCTTCTCAAAGATATTGATAACATTTTGTAATCTACATATAGGGGGGCATTTATTAAGTCCGGCGTGTTTTACTTAAAAATGCCCCCGCAGCTCCAGCGCTACGAGATTTATGTAGAGGCGGACTGCCTCTACATAAATCCTGTGCGCGCCAGTGCGCACCGCCGAAAACCTACGCCAGCTCAGGACTGGAGTAGGTTTTCGGCGTATATTTGGGCGGAACGGATGGTAAATCGCGCGGACTCTGAGTTCCGCCCACTACACGCCCCCTTTCCGCCCCCCTGGCGTACTCGGCGGAAAGTACCGATTTGCGAATATTTTATTCACAAATCGGCCATTTGCGTATAAAAAAATACGCAAATCGGCACTTTCCGCCGAAAATCATCCGTTCGCAGGATGATACATGTGGCCCATAGTGTACAAAAATGGTGGAACTATTAAACACATTTCTGTTTGTAAATCACTTAATTTACCAAACAAAAATCACTCCTTAATAGTGTTGAGCGAACCTGTCAAACTGTTCAGGATCGGCAACATTCTCCGAACCTGATTGCTCAGCATTTAAAGGGGTACTCCAGCGCTAATTTTATTCTTTCAAATCCGAAAGTGGCAGAGGTTTGTAATTCTATTGAAAAATCTTCAGTCTTCCAGTACTTATCAGCAGCTGTATGTCCTGCAGGAAGTGGTGTATTCTCTCCAGTCTGACACAGTGCTCTCTGCTGCCACCTCTGTCCATGTCAGGAACTGTCCAGAGCAGGAGAGGTTTTCTATGGGGATTTGCTGCTGCTGCTCTGGACAGTTCTACTCTGGACTAACTCCCATTGGAGAAAATAAAATGTATCTTTTGATATATATTATTTACAAAGAAGGCGGGCACATTTAAAATTTGGCATATCCCCGATGAGCTCGCGTGCGCGCGGGGTGGGGGGGAGGGGGAAAGATTGTAGGTACAGAGTCGCTTTAAATTTTAGCCCCCCCCCCCCTCCCAAGGGACTTTTATTATTACTGCACTGATCTCTCATATAGATCAGTGCAGTATACTTAATACATAACTGATTGATTAGATCAGTGCTATATTGCTCCGGGCTACTGCCGAGATCAGCGGGGATGGAGGACAAAAGACATTCAAATGCAGCTGTCAACTTTGACAGCTGCATTTAAATGGCTTAATTAGCCAGGTGGGGCGATCTCAATAGGGATGTCCCCCCTCTTCTGGTCTTTGATATATATGTCTGTAAAAAGCTCACAACTCATCTCACACCTGGACTTTAGAGTTTTGCTCATCTCTAGGGGACATAAACCAGGAAACATTTCTTACCTAAATGCCACTTTAAAATATCCCAATCTTTCTAAACAATTTCATTAGATAAGGTGTCCCTCTCGCTGTGTTTCCTGATAGAGCCGGATTTGAAGCGGTGACCGGGGTCTTTCTTCTGCCGTCCGTTATCCCCTTATCTCCCGTTTCCTGGTTATTACTGACATTAACTTGTAAACTTCCTTCTTTGATGATCCCATCGATCAGACAAAGGTCAGAACTTTCCTCACATAAACCGCTCCTTAAGAATATTACTCCGCACTAAAAAAAAATCATCCAATTTTTACCAATTTCTACATAATTAATTAAACCAATCTCTGGTCCATTACTTATCCATCGAGGAGGATGATCACTGGTTGCGTCAATGGAAGAATTTTCATCTATCGGTTTAAACTAAGTTTTGGTAAAAATATTTCTTCCACTGATGAAAACATAAACCTAAAAAAAGTTCTGAACTGATTTCATTGGTAAAAACAAGATTCATTGATAAAAGCGACTGACTGCTCTATAGATCCTCCCCGCAAGAACGATCCATATTTAGTGCTTTATTGATTGTTCTATTGACTTGTTTGTGAACGGCCACTGAGTGGATTTACGTCCATTATGCTCTTAGTAGAGCAATTTATTTATTTACTTTTTGATGTATTTTATTTATCAAATTTATTTAATTACTAATATTTGAATTTTTTTTTATTCATTGATTTATTTTAATGATTTTACTTAAATTTGTATCAATTTATTATTTTTAATTAGGATACTTAACACACAAACACCATATATATAGAATTTATTAATACTTAAATACAGCGCAGAAAGTGTGATGTCAGTAACCAAGACTTGATTATAGTCTTCTTAAAGGGAACCTGTCAGGCCGTGCACTCAGGGTGTCCATCAAGCGGGTCTGGGAGGGAGAAGGGTTCAGCGAGTGTGACTGCTTCGCCATTTCCTCCCCCGTGAATGGATAGTGCTAATTAACATATGACATGTGCATCAAAGTTGTTGTTTTTTCAGTGTACACGGAATCCCAGGCAGCACATGAGGACGGCGTCAGGAGGCTTCTCCTTGTCTATCAGTTACCAGGCCAATGTGTGGGGACACCAGGGACATTACAGGTTCCCTTTAAGTAAACACTTATTATTAGTATTGGAGCCCTCCAGCAGATCCAATATAAATTCAGGAGATTATTCTCCCATATTCACAGCAACGACATTTCAGTCCCTCTTAGGGACCTGTTTTAAATTGCTGGATAAAGGTCCCAAAGGGGACTGAAACATTGGAGCTCAGAATAAAGCGCTTATATTTACCCCTGAACTGCTGGAGAATCTTTCCTTTCCTTTCTTTCTTCATAATGTATAAATGCTGTGATGATGTAGGTGGAGGTCAGACCCCTGAAGAAGCCACAAACCTGAAACACAAGCCGGGCTCAATGCATTTGAATTCTTGCTGCCCTATTGATGCTTTCTGCAGTAAGTGAATGTGTGCTGAGGATCTGGGGTATTACAGCACTTTATCATAAGAACTCTCTCTCTGTTTCCTCCTGACTGTCTTTGAAAGGTTTTGCAGGTCGGGCGTCTTCACCAGGGGTCTTATTTCTGACATTTATAGGATCTTGATGCACTGTGACCCCCATCAGGTAATCTACCATCTGTAAATGGAGAAGTTGGAGCTATTCCTTGGATGTCAGCTATCTCCGGATGTAAGGAGCCTCATGTGAACCAGGAATGTTAAGACCTCTCAATGTTCTACTTACAATACAAATGGCTCCTGTTCTGGTACCATTCTCCTGTGTCGGCATGCACTCAGCCCAAGTGTCCCTAACCTGTGTGGCGGATGTTGAAGTTCTTAAGGACGTCTGCCACATATTTTCTGGTCTCCTCATTATCCCTTTCAGGGGAATGGTTCAGTGTTTGATGATGATCTGATAGATGTGCGTTACTTCTGGACCCGGCGTTCTATCTCTTTAATATATCAAACGTTCACATGGGCCGTAAAACTTTGAAACTGCTTTTGCATCTGAAGAACGTTTTCAGCGTGGAACATCCATCTGCTTTAGAGAATAATAAGATGGGACTTTTTGATGCAGTCTGGTCCTTGTTGGATACACACTGGGCCCAGAGAGGAGATTACGGTGGGTAGCCCTTGTATTTGACTCCTAAGCTTTGCCCCGTACAGTATGGTGTCTGACCATCCCCGCCACATTCCCTATCTTTTGTTCGCTGCTGTCTTTTATGTCTATTTTTAGCTAGGGGACTTCTTTCTATAAGATATATATGTATGGAATATATTATATGGATTCTATTCCCCCTCTTTTTCCGATTAAGGACATATTGACTTCTCTTGTTTGCTATTCTTGGCATTGCTAATGGTTACAGTACATTGGTTGCGTTGTGTTCTATATTTTGTTGTTAGACCATCTGCAAATTTTTAGGTTTCCTCACGCTGTGCAAATTCATTGGTCAAAGTTGTCACATACTTGGCCACGTTCCAGCGACGGCCCTCTCTGTGGTGTTGCGGTGATGGAGGTGGGCTGACAGCCTCATACACACCAGGCTGGCTGATACTACAGATAAGTAGCCTATCAGTGGCTTCAGCCGGGCCCTTTAGAGGAGCACCTGGCCAATCACAGGTGGCCCATCACTCCTCCAATCAGAGGAGGGAGATTTAATTGATACTCCATAGCTGCTAGTGATAGTTTTGGTTTGCCTGACTTCACCAGCGTTCCCTGTACTTGCTATTACTATATATCTGACCTCGGTTAGTGTTTCCTAATCCTGATTTTGTACCTCACTCTAAGGCTGGGTTCACACTATGTATATTTGAGGCTGTATTTGTGAGGCTGTATAGCAACCAAAACCAGGAGTGGATTGAAAACACAGAAAGGCTCTGTTCACATAATGTTGTAATTGAGTGGATGGCCGTCATTTAATGGCAAATTTTTGCTGTTATTTTAAAACAACGGCTGTTATATTGAAATAATGGCAGTTATTTACCGTTATATGGCGGCCATCCACTCAATTTCAACATTGTGTGAACAGATCCTTTCTGTGTTTTCAATCCACTCCTGGTTTTGGTTGCTATGAGGACCTGACTTGAGGACCAAATACTGCCTGAAGTATACAGTGTGTGAACCCAGCCTAATCCTGTACTGCATTGCTCTCTCGGTTTTGACCACTGGTTTGTATTGGACTTTGATTCTGGTTTTGTGGCCTATATGTTACTGCTGGTATGAAGCGGACTGATGACTACTCTCCATTGACAGCCCCAGCACTTAGCAGTCTAGAGACTGTAGCTCAGTTGGAGTCTGCCATTGAATTAAGCACATCAAGTAGGTATGGACGGAGGGCTGGGCTCAGCTAGGGCTCACTGTACCCCTTGATATTTCCTTAGAAATAAGCCACCTTATTTATGGAGTCCAGTGAACAAAGACCAGCCAAGCATCAGCCAAGGGTGGAATGGAACAGTATTGGCCGATGATTGGATACCTGGTAAAACCACCATGACATTTTTTGATTTGTAAAACGCATCCCCATAAATTCCAAAAATTTTCCATGAGGAGAACGTCATAAAGACGTATGAAGACTTTAAGGCTATTTCTGCTCCCCTGGGAATTCTGGGAAGAAAGGAGATGCAAAATATCTCTCCCCACCTTGAGATGGTAGAGTTCCCAAGTCGATGTTTCACTTCATCCAGGAGTCTTAGAGAATTGATTAGAGATATATGCTGAGCCAAAAACCTCTCCAAAAGGACAGACTCCTGTATAATCTGTAGGAGAGCTGTTTGCATAACCTTTCTCACCAAACATTTTACACATTTTATTTACCAGCATTTCTACCCCAACCACCCAACCCCCATCCACCTAGCTACTCCGCCACGTTTTGCTATTTACTCTTTTCTAGCATTTTTCATGTCCTATAGAAAAGCCTATGAAAAAAACACCAGAAAACACTGTGCCTAGATCATAGCTGCATAGTAAGGTTAAGAAAAGAGACATGTCCGTCAAGTTTAACCAAGGGAGGAGATGGGTGAAGGGAAGCGGAAATAATAATTTGCATTATTATTATGTTTTTCTAAGAAATTGTTTCGGACTGTTTTAAAGCCCCCACTGCCCTGAAATAAAAAAAAAAAAACTCAGAGGACCCGCCATGCTTTCTATTCAGTTTTCTGTCAATCAGTTCTGCAGTAAACATCCCCTGCAGCAATCATTGGCTCCAAAGCAGCTTAGAACGGAGCTGTCGTTTGCTAAACCTTTGGGGCCAATTACTAGGACTTGGTGTCCCACCCATCAAAGAGTGATCCACATGTAGTCTTGTGGGCCAGTCCATCGTTGAGTGGAGCTATACAAATAACAGAGAAATAAGTGAACCAGGCAGGATCTTTATTGTGCAGCTTATAAATAGCTCCTCCAGCTCTGCAGATAAACACTGACAACAGAAGATTCCCTTCCCTCTCAAGAACTGGGCTCGGTTTTCATAGTGAGCCCACCGAGCCTCGGAGATCCTCATACTGAGTTCTATTTAATTTTCATTTCTCGAAAATCTCAAGAAACTTCATTAATGAAGGTTCTGCATTGTGTAACAGTACGCCAGACAAAGTGTATACCATGGCTTGTTGGTTTAGTTCCACCGAGATCTGAAGAAAAAAAAACTTTACGTGCGTTCTTTAGGTAGGAAAACCATTTTGATGTGTCCCTCAGGAACCATTCGAGCAAGAAAAGAGTTCTTTAATGCACTTCCCCAAAGTACATTTGCAATTTATTGATGCATCTCTACGTAGCCTGGAATCCTCGGTGAATACACCCATATGGCCACAATATTGTCTGATACTCTTGGCTGTTTTTGTAAATCTGATCCTAATATTCCTCGGGGAGTTCATTACTGGTTATAGTTCAGTTACTCAAAGTTCTACTCCAATAAGTTCTCTACAGTCTCCCCAAAGCCTTGAGAAGTTTGCTCCGTAAATGAGGAAGTGCAGATTCTATTTTGATTATTGTATCCATAACACGGATAATTAGCGCCAAGCAAGCGAAACAGTAATTGGAGCGGGTGATGTAATGCACAATTACTAAACACATCAGCTAGGAGTCAGCTTCATGGACCTGATATTTTCTGTGATATATATGAATATTCATAGTGCACATGGGTTAGGTGAGACCGCCATGCCTGTACGTTGTACGCTAGTTTTTGGTAATGTCTAATGAAGGCATCTAAGAATATTAGGGTCTGGGTTCTTACACAGATGCAGGGACTTGATCTTCTCACTGACTTCCGGACTTGTACCTCATGTTGCTGCTCTGGACAGTTCCTGACATGGACAGAGGAGGCAGCAGAGAGCACTGTGTCACATTTGAGAGAATACACCACTTCCTGTAGAACATACAGCAGCTGATAAGTACTGGATGCAGCAGGAATTAATTTACAAATCTATATATCTATATGTCTTTCTGACACCAGTTGATTTGAAAATATTTTTTTTCTCCAGAGTACTCCTATAAGTTTGCCGTGATAGACTAAATTGGTGGACATAGATCTTTTTGATCATCCAAAGCCTTTAGTGTTGAAGTCATATATCCTATTTACTCCAGCACTATAGCGGTGCTCGTCTGGTGTGTTATTAGGATGTACATAGATACACTGGGGGGGTCTTGTGTCGCTTTTCCTCTCTGGTTTTCTGCACTCCATTATACGGTATGCAAAGGTTTCAGATGATAGGATTCTTTTTTGTCCAAGATGGAGAAGCGTATATTTGATTACAAGTGTTATAAGATGCAGCAGGCAACTGCAGCGGGTATGTAATCACGGCCAGCATCTAATGATAGGGTCTGGCTGGGGAGAAGACGTGGCAGCTCAGCTGCTCACAGCTTTAGTGCTGCACACAGCCGCCACTGACAGCTCTATTTCTGAACCAGTAGCGTTATGTCCAATGAAATCTTTATATGTAATGAAGGAGGGAAAAGAAATAGAATAACAAGGGAGCTTTATTAACCCTTTCCTCGGGTCACAAGGTAGCGCAGAATGTCGGCTACTGAAATCTACATTGCTGCAATGGATGGTGGGAAGTTTTATGGTCGGGAAGTAAATATATATGTAAAACCAATGAGATAGAACATGCAATGGTCATAGGAGTCATCAGGATTGATGCTAACCCAATTCAGAGGAGCTCCATGCCTCTAGTTATAGCTTGTGTGAACCTATACACGTCCGTCCCTCTCCACCAGTATAATACAGCCTGAGACTTATAATGAGCTGGAGCCTGGGATCTGTGATTCTGGACATTCCCCAGTCATACAGGCTTGAAGTCTACAGGAACCATATATAGAGGGATGATGGTTATATCTTGTGACAGCTGCGAGTGTAAACAGATGTGTCCAGCCTCACCTTTCCCTAAGATAAGTTAGGGAAATTTATGACAGCCATGTTAATCGTCGCTCCTTTCATAGACTCACACAGTGATTTAACTCAATGAGAGAAGGTCATGACCATTTCATGATATGGAGCACTTAATATAGTAAGTTTAAAGAGAAGATAACAGTAGACACGTCTGTAAATTAAAGAAAATTATTCTGTATATTAGAAGTAGTCAGCAACCCCCCTCATTGTGAACCATTATATGACATCACACTGGGGCTACACACCAAGAATATCAGGTATGTCAATGTAATGTCATGTCAACCACTGCTCACAGCAGGAAGATAGCTAGAATACGCACTATACGTTTAGTGGTAGCCTATTGTGTAGGAAAGCAAAATCAAGAGATTACAAAATGAAATTGATACAAATCAGATCTGAATTCAAGAAAAAAATATTCTAATTTGTTAAAATCTGACACAATGCTCTCTGCTGCCACCTCTGTCCATGTCAGGAACTGTCCAGAGCAGGAGAGGTTTTCTATGGGGATTTGCTGCTGCTCTGGACAGTTCCTGACATGGACAGAGGGGGCAGCAGAGAGCACTGTGTCAGACTGGAGAGATTACACCACTTCCTGCAGGACATACAGCAGCTGATAAGTACTGTAAGACTGGAGATTTTTATTTAAATATAGATCATTTTCAAATCTGTATGACTTTCTGGCACCAGTTAATTAAAAACATTTCTCCGGAGTGTCCCTTTAAATCCAGAGTTTGTAGCTCCATCTCAGTTATCTGTGGGAACAGGATGATAGGTGCAAATACCCCAGTACCTTGATCCTCATCCAATGGAACGTTCCATATCCCTATGGAGTATTTGTACTGTGCTAATAATGGGCAGCGCAGTGAAGGATCGAAGACTTGGAGGAATTTGATGTATTCTGTTTGAGTACGAGGCGCTCGGCTTAGGAATATTGAGAACTGCGGCTTTAGAAGATACAATCCGTTTTCCCGTATCTGCCTATTGTCTACTGGGATGTTCATCAGTGCCGGCAAATAGTGAAGCAAACAATATATTTGTATGGCTTCTTATCCGCCATCCATAGGATTGTGCCCTGGGTTAGCTCCTCCATGTTTTTATTATTATTGTATGATAATTCCGAGATTTTCCCGCACAGAAGTCTCGGCGGGATTAGTAATTGGTAGATTCTCATGCATGTTTTAAAAAGTCTTCAAAAAGATTTCTTAACAAATGTCATCTCTGGTAAGAAAGATTGTTTTATGTGAATTTCCTTCCGCAGCGCTTTTCCCTTGTTGGCCAATTAATTACAAGGTAAAGAAAAGTCTTCTCTAAAGTCCCGAAAAAATCTTAATAAGGAGACAGTTACGGTTCATTGTAGTGAGCGCGAACCAGCTGTAATAATGCATGTATGTTAAAAACACTATTAGGCGACGTCAGGAGATGGTTTTAGATTGCAGATTCTCCCCCTAAATGTAAGTAATTATTGTTGAAGCGCACCTATTGTCATCCGGCGGATGGGGACGGCTCCGACAGCCAGCGTAAGCTAATGATCTGACGCCGCTACACGAGGAGACGCAATCAAACGCCGGAACCGGAATATTTATAGTTATGGATGGAAAATAGCTCGGGGTGTTTTATATGATGCTAGAAATGAGAAATTAAAGGGCCATTTCCGACACCACTGATATTAACGTCAATAGCACAGGTATACGCCACTGAGAGGAAACAAATAGGTTTTGATAAATTTGTTGTTTCATTCCCATAATGCCTCAGGCCAAAAACACAGATTTCCTATTCTATTTACATCAGGAGAGGGCTCGCTGACACCCCCTGCAGAGAATTGCATTCTCTATTATGTGACTATATATATATATATATATATATATATATATATATATATATATATATATTTCATTCCAGTAAGCTCACATTAGCTCTTATTACTATATAACGCCACATATCTACTAAACAAACACATAATAACTGTTATACGGCCCCAGGGCCGAGCACAGAAATCCCACTGCCCCATTGCAGAAGTGAAAATTGTGTCGTCGCCCCCCCCCCCCAAACACTAAAAATGTAATCAATGCAAATTATTAAAGTGAAAAGAATAAATGTGAGATATTAAAGTAAATGTGCAGAGAACAAAACACAGTAATCACTGAACTCAAGGAGAACAGCGAAAAAAATTCCAATGAAGTACTCAATCAAGAGTCTCCACTGATGCCCCCAAAAATTTAAATATGCAAAACAAGAGTCCGTGGAGCCTCAGTTACGAGTCTCAAAAAACGGGATAGCCAGATATCTCTAGCCTGTTGCCAACGGGGTGCCTCCATGATGGGGAGAGCACCACACCACCCTATCAGGGTGGTGTGGTGCTCTCCCCATCATGGAGGCACCCCGTTGGCAACAGGCTAGAGATATCTGGCTATCCCGTGTAAATGTGCAGAGACTATAAACCTGTGCTCAAAAACTGTACAAGTAATAAACAAATAATTGGGAGATTTTTAAGTGAATAATACATTTTTTTTTTTCAATGTAATATTGTGGTCCATTTAAGTCTACTGAGATGTATCAGTCCACACACAGAGGCGGAGAGGAATGGATGTCACGGAGTATGGGCTTAGAAGAATTGAACCTGCTCATTATAAGTTAAGTCACAGATGAAAATGACAGACTCAAAAATAAAGTAAAAATATGCCGTTATTTTACAAGGATCATGAAAGTAAATGAAAGGGCACTTATGTTTTCCTATGATAAATTGTGGACTTTCACATACAGTAAAAAAAAAAAAGGTGTGAAAATAGCCTTATACTGCTGCTATCTGAAGACTATAACAAACTATACTACGGATAATATGTATAAGAATAACTACTATAATACTGCCCCTATATACAGGAATATAACTACTATAATACTGCCCCTATATACAGGAATATAACTACTATAATACTGCTCCTATATACAGGAATATAACTACTATAATACTGCTCCTATATACAGGGATATAACTACTATAATACTGCTCCTATATACAGGAATATAATTACTATAATACTGCCCCTATATACAGGAATATACTACTATAATACTGCTCCTATATACAGGAATATAACTACTATAATACTGCTCCTATATACAGGAATATAACTACTATAATACTGCCCCCTATATACAGGGATATAACTACTATAATACTGCTCCTATATACAGGAATATAACTACTATAATACTGCCCCTATATACAGGGATATAACTACTATAATACTGCCCCCTGTATACAAGAATATACTACTATAATACTGCTCCTATATACAAGAATATACTACTATAATACTGCCCCCTATATACAGGGATATAACTACAATAATACTGCCCCCTATATACAGGGATATACTACTATAATACTGCTCCTATATACAGGAATATAACTACTATAATACTGCTCCTATATACAGGGATATAACTACTATAATACTGCTCCTATATACAGGGATATAACTACTATAATACTGCTCCTATATACAGGAATATACTACTATAATAATGCTCCTATATACAGGAATATAACTACTATAATACTGCTCCTATATACAGGAATATACTACTATAATACTGCTCCTATATACAGGGATATAACTACTATAATACTGCTCCTATATACAGGAATATACTACTATAATACTGCTCCTATATACAGGAATATACTACTATAATACTGCTCCTATATACAGGAATATAACTACTATAATACTGCTCCTATATACAGGAATATACTACTATAATACTGCTCCTATATACAGGGATATAACTACTATAATACTGCTCCTATATACAGGAATATACTACTATAATACTGCTCCTATATACAGGAATATACTACTATAATACTGCTCCTATATACAGGGATATAACTACTATAATACTGCTCCCTATATACAGGGATATAACTACTATAATACTGCCCCCTATATACAGGAATATAACTACTATAATACTGCTCCTATATACAGGGATATACTACTATAATACTGCTCCTATATACAGGAATATACTACTATAATACTGCTCCTATATACAGGAATATACTACTATAATACTGCTCCTATATACAGGAATATAACTACTATAATACTGCTCCCTATATACAGGAATATAACTACTATAATACTGCTCCTATATACAGGGATATACTACTATAATACTGCTCCTATATACAGGAATATAACTACTATAATACTGCTCCCTATATACAAGAATATAACTACTATAATACTGCTCCTATATACAGGGATATACTACTATAATACTGCTCCCTATATACAAGAATATAACTACTATAATACTGCTCCTATATACAGGAATATAACTACTATAATACTGCTCCTATATACAGGAATATAACTACTATAATACTGCTCCTATATACAGGGATATACTACTATAATACTGCTCCTATATACAGGAATATACTACTATAATACTGCTCCTATATATAGGAATATAACTACTATAATACTGCTCCTATATACAGGGATATACTACTATAATACTGCTCCTATATACAGGGATATAACTACTATAATACTGCTCCTATATACAGGAATATAACTACTATAATACTGCTCCTATATACAGGGATATAATTACTATAATACTGCTCCTATATACAGGGATATAACTACTATAATACTGCTCCTATATACAGGAATATAACTACTATAATACTGCTCCTATATACAGGAATATAACTGCTATAATACTGCTCCTATATACAGGGATATAACTACTATAATACTGCTTCTATATACAGGGATATAACTACTATAATACTGCTACTATATACAGGAATATACTACTATAATACTGCTCCCTATATACAGGAATATAACTACTATAATACTGCTCCTATATACAGGAATATAACTACTATAATACTGCTCCTATATACAGGAATATAACTACTATAATACTGCTCCTATATACAGGTATATAACTACTATAATACTGCCCCCTATATACAGGAATATAACTACTATAATACTGCTCCTATATACAAGAATATAACTACTATAATACTGCCCCCTATATACAGGGATATACTACTATAATACTGCTCCTATATACAGGAATATAACTACTATAATACTGCTCCTATATACAGGGATATACTACTATAATACTGCTCCTATACACAGGTATAACACTAGTATAATTTGAATGTGTTACGTAATAATCTTTCCCTCCATCTGGGGATGGGTTAGTGTAATGTTATTATATGGGAATCACACAGGGAACAATCTTCCATCATGTTCTGTTTTGCAGAATCCTTAAGTGCTGCAGACTGGTTGAACGATGCTGAGATTCTCCAGGATGAGATATTTTCTATCTAATGGGATTTATTTTGTCGCAGATAAAACGTTGGAATCTATGGGCTGAGGAGTGGTGGCGGCTTCTGTCATACATTACCGCTCACTGCAGACCATCAAACTCATTTCATTTGTGACAGACCTGGAATTAGAGCGGGTTCTCCTGAGATGTGATGCCCATGGTTAATCGCATATGCTTCTCCAATCCTCTATATTGTTCCTTTTTCTTCCTATATCCTAAATCTCCTCATACGTCTTCTATGGCAAGGGCAAATTTCCGGCTGGGTCCCAATTGCACTGGATCATTTCATTTTCTAGGAATTGATAAATTGTCCGCTGCAAATATGATTAAAATCAACCTGGAAGAAAAAAAGCGTGGGCTGTGTTATATGTATCATGCTTCCTATACACGCCCTGGGTTACGGTACATTTCACGTTACTCCTTTTGTTTCTTTGGTTCTAATATTTATAATATGAAAAATATGATTAGTAGCTGCACAAAAAGTTTTTGGGACAGTAAAAGATCATTCTTAATATCTGAGCCCCCCCCCCCTCTCATGTTGTGACTTCACAGATTAAGAATAGAAGCTTCTAGGATGTCCTGCAGCATTGTCATGGCCATTGTCCAGCCCTGAGCATTCCTGTGAGTACTCATGCCAGCCACTCACCTCTCCTGGCACAGACCACCACATCTGCTACCCTTTGGTGGTGGTTATTAGGTAATAAGAGGGGCTTCGCTCTAGGCGCAACAATTTACGTATTATAGGTTTACCTGAATCCATTCCAGCCGTGCAATTACATGCTATATGTTCTCTAGAAATTCCCCAAGCCTTGGGTATCCCCGGTCACATGACTGTGGAAAGAGCGCACCGTGTGGGACCCCCACCAGCCAAACAAAAGCAAGATGCAAATAAAGAACAGAAACCCAGACAAGTGATTGTCAAGTATCTGAATTATAAGGATAAAAACAACATTTTACAAAGCTTTAAAAAATCTACAGTTGATGTTGCAATTCGTGGCCACAAAATCCTCATGTTTAATGACTACTCCGCAGCAGTGGTTCAAAAACGTAAAGCTTTCGCACACATTTGCTCAACATTGGTGAAAAATCAAATACGATTTGCTCTTCTTTATCCTGCCATACTGAAAGTTTTCAAATCGGATGGTTCAGCCTCGCTTTACAGTTCTCCTGAGGAAGCCATTTCTTCCCTTAAAGATGTAAAGGGTCTCACTCCACCTATCCAAGACAAGCACAAGAGACGACGTTTGGATGGTCCTACTGACACGGGAGAAAAAATGGAACGATTATGAACGCCACCTCTATTCTGTTGGACGCTATGCTGCTCATTAACACTGAGTATTTTTTCTCTATTTAGCCCTATATATGTTGACTAAATACTATATTAGGGACACCTTGTTATTACAGTATTATTTTCTTTATGGTGCGTTCACACCTACAGGATCTGCAGCTGATTTTCTGCAGCAGATTTCATTTAAATAACTGAACACAGCATCAAATCTGCTGCAGATCTGCTGCAGATCCTGTAGGTGTGAACGTACCCTTAGTCTAGGTAGTAATGCATTAGGTGGTGTGTGTAAGTATGTATTTATGTATGTATATGTATATATGTATATATGTATATGTATAATTCCACCTTGTATGGTTTTAGGTTTAAGTACAACTTCTTTAAGTACTAATCATTATATACTGGCTCTCCCTTTTATTTATTTGCTTCCCTGTGACAACTCACACATTTCTCAGGAGGGTAGGGATGTGTATGTCTTTAATTTTAATATATACTCATTTAGTGGAGCGGAGGTTGATGTGACCTCTCCACCAGTTATTTCTTTCTCTTTATTTCTTCTCCATAATGCGGAGTTTGCGAATGCTCCGAACATTGGACAATACGAAAAAAGTGAAGTCCACATCTCACTTTATTCGCTTAGTTTATATTGCTAACTGTTTTATTCTTAGGTATATCACCTTTAGTTTGTCTGAAAATGCTACATGCTATCCTCTCTTTCTGCCTGAAAGGGTTACCCACTATGTTATTGTGCTTCCAGGGTCTCTTCTTAACACCTCCTCTTCTAATAATATTGTATGAAATTAATCACTTGGAATGTTAAGGGACTACGTTCCCCATCTAAGAGGACTTCTATACTGAAACACCTTAAGAGACTTAGGGCCGATATAGTATTATTGCAAGAAACACATTTAACTGAATCGGATTATTTCAGACTCAAACGTTTTTCGGTGGGTGCAGTTTATGGTTCACCAGCTATTAACCGTAAAGGCGGGGTCGTTATTCTTACACATAAAAATTTAGCCTGTACGGTATTATCTCAATATGAAGATGATGAAGGCAGGATATGTCATCTTCTTATTGACACTCCAGCGGGCAAATATAGCATATATAACGTTTATGGTCCCAACACTCAGAGACCTGATTTTTTAAAAAAATTGGAAAACCTCATTCTGCAAGATGACAATAATCTTAAAATAGTTGGTGGAGACCTAAATACTGTTCTAATACAACTGAAGATAGAAAAAGAACTAAGACCCCTACTGTATATACTTCATCAGATAATATTTTATCCAACTTCCTTAATTCTACCTCCCTATCTGATTCTTGGCGTCATCTACACCCAGATGGTAGAGAACACTCTTTTTACTCTCACTCCCAAACTGCCTGGTCAAGAATAGACTACTGTTTAGTGTCACCGGACTCTCTTGGCAGAGTAGAAGACTCTGAAATTCATGATACAGTAATTTCGGATCACTCCCCTGTTAGTTTACAATTAAGAGATATTTTTCAGAAGGGATCCGATATTATTTGGAGATTTCCTTCTCATTTAGCTAATGATGAATCATTTATCAAACTATTAAAAAAATGGTGGTCAGACTTTTATTCTAACAATGCTGAACATACACAATCCCCAATACTTTTCTGGGAGACTGCAAAAGCCGTTCTAAGGGGCCAAATCATTTCTTATGTGGCTGCCCAGAAACGTGAAGCACGTAAAAACTATGTTCAACTTTCCCAAGATCTGCGCTCTACATACACTCTTTTCCTGTCTTCCCCTACAGATGACAATACATCTAAATGGACAGCAGCTAGACAAGCTTTCCAAATTGCACAGGAAAAACTCAATGCTATATATAGAGATCAATACATATCCCGTTTATTCCGCTATGGTAATAAATCAGGGAAAATGTTGGCTAACCTTGCTAAAGGGCGTAGACCTACTACACATATCCCTGCTCTCAAAGATACAGCGGGTAATATACACAAAGATCCTAAAGTCATATCACAACTTTTACAACAATTTTACCGCTCACTATATTCCAAAGATAGGCTTGATCTGGCTGCTGGTAAGAACTTTCTAGAGCCATTAACTCTACCGTCTCTTGATACACCTTCTCTTGATTCTCTCAACGCCCCAGTCACATTGGAGGAAATTACTGCCACTATCTCTACACTTAAAAATAACAAAGCTCCAGGCCCTGACGGCTATAGTGCGGAATTTTATAAATCTATGTCTTCTGCCATCTCCACCACTCTTCTTTCTACTTTCCAAACTATTCTGACTGACCATCACATGCTCCCCTCGGGAGATACTGCATTTATCAAGATACTACACAAACAGGGGAAGGATCCGACATCTCCTAATTCGTACAGGCCAATCTCTTTAATAAATGTAGACCTAAAATTGTTGGTAAAGATTATGACCAATAGATTGGCAGACATCCTACCATCACTAATAGGCAGCCATCAATTTGGCTTTATAAAAGGACGTTCTGGTGTCACTAATATAAGAACGGTACTAGCGGCCCAGTCTGGTGTCCAATCTGGGGGTCGTTCCAGCCACTCTCCAGGTCTGTTGGCAATTGACGCCGAAAAGGCTTTTGATAATATCAGCTGGGAGTGGCTGGACATGACCTTAACAAAATTTGGTATCACAGGTCAATTCAAAGATTTTATTTCCACAATATACACATCTCCGAAAGCTAGAATTCATACCCCGGGTTTCCTTTCAGATAGCTTTCCCTTACAAAAAGGTACCAGACAGGGTTGCCCCCTATCCCCTCTATTGTTCAATTTGGCGATGGAGCCTCTTGCTAGATATCTTATTTCTTCTGACTTTTTCTCAGGCATACGGGTTGGTTCCCAAATCATCAAAGTTACATGCTTTGCTGATGATACTTTAATATATTTAGATAACCCAGATCTACATGTTCCGGCAGTATTAGATGCCTTAAAATTTTTTGGTTCCTTCTCTGGGTATAGAATCAATATACATAAAAGTCAACTTCTTTACCTAACTCCACATAAGAGGTCTACTTCGGGTCCTGCGGGGGTCTCCATCGCTAAATCCTATATTACTTATCTTGGGATCCAGATTGGCTGAACTCCCTCCTCACTATATTCCCTGAACTGTCGCCCTATAATTAAGAGAATAAAACAAGATCTCCAGAGATGGGAATCTCTACCATTGTCAATTCTAGGCCGTACCCACTTAATCAAAATGATGTGTTTTGGAAAACTGTTCTATCCAATGCAAACAATACCCCTTTTACTCCAACATTCTGACGTTTCCCTACTCCAATCATATTTCACTAAATTTATTTGGCAATCAAAGAGACCTCGTATTGCCTATTCCACTCTCTGCCTCCCTACTTCTAAAGGTGGCGCTCAATGCCCAGATATTAGATTATATCATTTAGCCGCTCTCTTTCGCCACGCTAAAGATTGGATTATGGACACGTCATATTTCTCCAATATTTTAATTGAGAAAGCTTTAGCAGCACCTTGGCCTTTACCCACCCTGCTACATGCTACATTACCAGAACTACCCCCAGAAATTAAGAGAAGTGTTATCTTTAAAGACACCATTGCCACGTGGAAGGCGATACGAAAATTATATGGTTTACCCTTTTGCCTATCGAAAAGATTTCCTCTGTGGCATTCACCACTTTACCCACCTGACTCAGACAAATTGGATTACTTGGAGTGGCAGAGTGCACATGTTTCTTCTGTTGGGGATCTGCTGGATACTAATTCCAACACTTTCTTATCATGGGATATCGTCAGAACACAATTTAAATTGTCTTAATTTAATTTACCTCAATATGATTCTATAATTGAATTTCTTACTTCCAGAGTACGGAACATAGCAGAAGCAGAAAGTGATATAGAGTTTGATAATCTATTCCCAACACCACCGGTTCATAATTCTTTATCACATACATATGGAGAACTTAGATCACGCTCTCAAAAGAATTTATCTAGAAATTTTTTTTTCAAAAAATGGTCCTCCGTAAATTTTCAGAGGATCTGACCCAACAAATATTGCGAGGATCTCAACTAGTGCATTCTGCCACTCCCAATGTGGTTCTACGTGAAATACATTTCCGCTTTATACACAAGGCTATATATGCCTTTAATATTCCTTTTTCCAACTCCCACACTTCTCACATAAACAGTTGCCCGAAATGTTCACTTCCTAAAGCAGACTTGTGTCATTGTGCCTGGGCCGCCACGCGAGTGCAGGAATATTGGGAATCTTTTGTCCACTTGGGGCCATGCCATACCACTTCTCCATCTTAGTTATCTTTTTCATTTTATTGATATAGACTCTACTACTCCCTCTCCTAAATTACTTACTTCTAAAGGAATTCATTTAACTCTATTAGTTTCCCTGAAATGTTTATTAAGACCCTGGATACTGGATACTCTACCAGACATTTCTCAGGTAATCTCCGCTCTGATCTTTCATTGGGAACTTTTGGATGTATTGCGCACCAAAGAAAAATCAACAAAAACATTTATGTCCAAATGGACACAATTTCTAATTCATGATTTTACTATAGAAGAGAGAGACTCTGTCATTAATCAATTTAAGGACACTGATTGGTATTGCATGGCCGCCCAAAGGGAACTCTGGGAGCACTCCAAATATCTTAAGCTTTTCCCTTTCTCTGTTACAGACAATTCTCTCCATTCTATTGGTAGCATATTTGAATATCTGACATATATACCATGTTTTAAGGTGATATTATAGGTTACTGTTTTTGGTAAGACTACATTGTATTGTATATGATAATATGTCTTTTAAGGTTATTACAAAGGCTCATTGTATCTGTATGATATTGTAAACATACAATCCTTTGTTGCCTGTGAGCGACTTTCTTTTTGAATATGTAATGAATTTTCAATATGTATGTTCAAATATTACATAAGCCACTAATAAAATATTGTTAAAAAAAAATAAATAAGAGGGGCTTAGCCGTGTTACAGGACAACGCTAAGCCCGGGCTTCTGATGGACACCATCTTCCAGACTGTGTCTACTACCGAGCCCCACATAAAGAAAATAACACATAGAAATAAATAAAGCTCCCCAAGACCACTTTCTTTGTTCTTTGGCTTCTTCCTGAAGTAGATCAGGTCTTTCTGAAAAAGAAAAAGTAAAAAAAGTAAAATCAGAATAAAGCGTTGTCTGTGGTTACTGCCATGGGGTTTCTTTGTTAGAAGCAGAAAGTTTTGGCAAACAATGTGTCAAAGCTTTCTGCTTTTGCCAGAGAAACCTTGTGGCAGTAAACAATTGACCTGATGTCTGACCCTTGGAATCTACTTACAGTAAATTGAGATGCACAAAGTATTCTTTCCTGTCCCTGATGTGGTTTGCACAGCTCTATACAGTAATAGCTGTTAAGGTAAAGTTTGTTGCCTTGTGCATTATTGTTGCCTTGTGCATTATTGGTGCCTTGTGCATTGCCTTGTGCATTATTGTTGCCTTGTGCATTGCCTTGTGCATTATTGTTGCCTTATGCATTATTGTTGCCTTATGCATTATTGTTGCCTTGTGCATTGCCTTGTGCATTATTGTTGCCTTGTGCATTGCCTTGTGCATTATTGTTGCCTTGTGCATTATTGTTGCCTTGTGCATTGTCTTGTGCATTATTGTTGCCCTGTGCATTGCCTTGTGCATTATTGTTGCCTTGTGCATTGCCTTGTGCATTATTGTTGCCTTGTGCATTGTCTTGTGCATTATTGTTGCCCTGTGCATTGCCTTGTGCATTATTGTTGCCATGTGCATTGCCTTGTGCATTATTGTTGCCTTGTGCATTATTGTTGCCCTGTGCATTATTGTTGCCTTGTGCATTATTGTTGCCTTGTGCATTGTCTTGTGCATTATTGTTGCCCTGTGCATTGCCTTGTGCTTTATTGTTGCCTTGTGCATTATTGTTGCCTTGTGCATTATTGTTGCCTTGTGCATTGTCTTGTGCATTATTGTTGCCTTGTGCATTATTGTTGCCTTGTGCATTGCCTTGTGCATTATTGTTGCCTTGTGCATTATTGTTGCCTTGTGCATTGCCTTGTGCATTATTGTTGCCTTGTGCATTATTGTTGCCTTGTGCATTATTGTTGCCCTGTGCATTATTGTTGCCTTGTGCATTATTGTTGCCCTGTGCATTATTGTTGCCTTGTGCATTGCCCTGTGCATTATTGTTGCCTTGTGCATTGCCCTGTGCATTATTGTTGCCTTGTGCATTGCCCTGTGCATTATTGTTGCCTTGTGCATTGCCCTGTGCATTATTGTTGCCTTGTGCATTATTGTTGCCTTGTGCATTGCCCTGTGCATTATTGTTGCCCTGTGCATTGCCTTGTGCATTATTGTTGCCCTGTGCATTGCCTTGTGCATTATTGTTGCCCTGTGCATTGCCTTGTGCATTATTGTTGCCCTGTGCATTGCCTTGTGCATTATTGTTGCCTTGTGCATTATTGTTGCCTTGTGCATTGTCTTGTGCATTATTGTTGCCCTGTGCATTGCCTTGTGCATTATTGTTGTCTTGTGCATTATTGTTGCCCTGTGCATTGCCTTGTGCATTATTGTTGCCCTGTGCATTGCCTTGTGCATTATTGTTGCCCTGTGCATTGCCTTGTGCATTATTGTTGCCCTGTGCATTGCCTTGTGGAATGTTTCCAGTTGTTTCCTGTCTTACATCACTTAATCGACATTCTGTTATAGCTTTACGCTGAATGTGGCTCGTGACCATCTCTCAGTTCTGAATGTGGCTCCCAAGGTAAGAAAGGTTGGGGGCCACTTTCCTACGGACAGGTATTGTGTTTTCTTTGTTGGGGGTTTAAGTGTTTAGAGACTAAGGGTACTATTACACAAAACGATAATCGTCCAAATCGGGCCTATCCAGCCGATTATCATTCCTTGTAATAAAGACAACGATCAGCCGATGACAACGATCGTTGATTTAGATTGTGACCTATAATTGTCAGGCGCCGACCGCATATCGCTATGTGTAATAGCTGCCAGCGCTGACCATTAGCAAAGAAGAATAATTACCTATCCAGGCTGCAGGGCTCTTCTTGCTCTGTGCTTCTCCCCAGCTTCACAGCGGTCTGTCTCAGCTGACAGACCGCTCAGCCAATCACAGGCAGGGACCGCTGCGGCCAGTGATTGGCTGAGCAGCCTGTCAGCTGAGACAGACCGCTCTGAAGCTGGAGCGCTCGGGACCCAGGGAGAAGCACAGAACAAGAGGAGCCCTGCAGCCTGGATAGGTAATGTATACAGTTTAAACAAGGGCTGCAAGAGCATCGGTAACAATGTCCCTGCAGCCCTTGTTAAACGATTATCGGGCCGTGTAATAGGCCCAGTGAAGAGCGCTGATCTAGCAGATTGGCGCTCGTTTACATTTATAAGCGGCCCTTCACCGGTCCATGTAATAGTTCCCTAAGCGACCACTAGAAGAGGTGAACTAGAAGAGTATGGCTGCCTAATTCTCATGTGTTCCTGAAATTGAGCGGGGTCTGAAGACGTAGGGGTCACTGTGCATAGTTACGAGACCATCTACTATATTACTCTGTGCTATTATTTGCTGGAGTGTTTATAAGGGCTTCTTCCACTTCATTCGTGATGCTTCCTCATAAATCCTGTAACTTATGTGATATTAGGACCCCTGAGGGTCTGAAAACGATGGAACTTAAAGGGGTTGGGTCAGCCTGTAAAATAACCACATCTGTTTATGGGGGGAACAACCACTGGGGTCCCCCACAATCTGAAGACCTGTGACCCTGTCACCAGTGGCGTCACTACCATGAAGGCAGGGAAGGTGACTGCTATGGGGCCCCTGCAGGAAAGGGGCCCGAGGAAGCCTGCCCTGCCTTCATGGTAGGTACCGACCACTGTACCCCCAGGGGTCCAGAGAGGAAGAGGGACCCCCACTGCACTGTTCAGCCCCCTCACTGTAGTGCCAGGTAAGTGGGCTGAACAGAGGAGCAGGACCTGCCAGGTCCTGGGGCACATGAGAGGGATGAAGGACCTTTGGGTCACATGACCCAAAGGTCCTGAATACTTCTATGTGAAGATCAGCCCGAACTACAGGAGGAGGAGGGGGAAGCCTGGGAGCTGTAAGTGCTGTGTATGTGTGTCAGTGTGTGTATATATGTGTCTGTGGGTATATATGTATATGTCAGTGTGTGTATATATGTATCTGTGGGTATATGTATATGTCAGTGTGTGTATATATGTATCTGTGGGTATATATGTATATGTCAGTGTGTGTATATATGTATCTGTGGGTATATGTATATGTCAGTGTGTGTATATATGTATCTGTGGGTATATGTATATGTCAGTGTGTGTATATATGTATCTGTGGGTATATATGTATATGTCAGTGTGTGTATATATGTATCTGTGGGTATATGTATATGTCAGTGTGTGTATATATGTATCTGTGGGTATATGTATATGTCAGTGTGTGTATATATGTATCTGTGGGTATATGTATATGTCAGTGTGTGTATATATGTATCTGTGGGTATATATGTATATGTCAGTGTGTGTATATATGTATCTGTGGGTATATGTATACAGTATGTCAGTGTGTGTATATATGTATCTGTGTATATATTTATATGACAGTAATTGTATGTATCTGTGGCTATATGTGTGTGTATGTCAGCAATGTCTGTAACACTGGTGTATATGTGTGTTTGTGTATGTCAGTAGTGTCTCAAGTGATTGACAGGTTTGCTCCCAAAGATGTTCTGCAGCAGCTTCTATTAATGCTGGGCTCTAATAAAAGAACCCACCACTAATATCTGCTGCATTTTCTTTTATTTCTGGTTGAGTATTTCTTATTACACTGAGATGATTTCCCTGTATACAGTCTACTCATGGTGTATACATCAGCACTAGTGTCATCACATTACAGCGTATATTTGTGTGTATGTCAGTGGCGCATCTGTATATATGTTAATGGTGCCTCTGTGTGTGTATATGTGCCTCATTTTCTGTGTTTGGCGAGGGGGGGGGGGGGGGGGGGGGTAGGGGAGCGTACAGGATTCATGGGGCCCCGTACAGTTTTTTGCTATGGGGCCCCATGAATCCTAGCTACGCCCCTGCCTGTCACAATGGAGCAGCGGGTCAGGCACCCAATTCAACCCCCATCAAACCTTCAAAGCTCTTAATATCCCAGAAGTTGCATATTTTGTTAGGATCAATGAATATATGTCACCTCTTCTGTATTGTTTGTGTTGCGTTGACAGTATAAGTAATGGACATAATGTGAGAAGTACAAGATGCTGTTAGGAATGTGACTCTGCTCCTCGGTCCGTCTCGGGCGGCTGAGGAAGCGCTGAGTTTCTGCCTGTTTTTTGCATTGTGTCTGTCTGAATTGTGTTTGAATTTACCAGCCACACCTGCCTTGCCTGTCAGACTTCTGGCGGTGCAGGGGTTAATGTACTGCTAGATCTGCTCAGCTGAACTTGGTGCTGGGATCAGGGCTGCTCCAATCAGCTGCTGGACCCAGTCTCTGATCCGGGGTAAATTGCAGCAGGCTTCTCACTTCCCTGCTGACTATTAGAGTTTACTCGCCTGCTCAGCTCCCTGTTCATTTACTCTATCCTCTGTGTTCCTGACCTTCTGCACCTGACCCTGACTGTTCTCCTGCTTACTGTTTTTGTACTACGCCGCCCGACTGTTGCTGACCTGGTTTGTCTGCCACCTCTTATTGTGTTTGTTTGTCCGTGCTTTGTGTTCCACGTATTGAGAGCAGGGAACACCTTCGTGGTTGTCCGCAGTCGCCTAGGACTGTCTTGTGGCAAGTAGGCAGGGACAGTGGGCGGGGTCAGCTTAGGGCTCACTGTTGCCTATTAGATGCATTAACTTAGCTTTGTGCCTATATAAACATCATCCAAGACCCTTGAGTTAATGAGCCAATAAATACTGGAGGCAAACGCTGGAGGCTCACCTCTGGGTTCTTCTTCTCCGGTCCCATCCCGGCGTCTTCTATTGTGAAGGCCCGCTCAGGCAATTATAGTCTGATAAGAATAGGACAGCACCACGGCCTGTGATTGGCTGAGTGGACTGTCATTATAGAGACAAGAGTGACAGCCTGCTTAGCCAATCACAGGCCGCGGTGCTGTCCCGTCCCAGCCAGCCTGTGTTTTTTTTTTTACATGAGTGGCTCCATCTCTGCCAACCCCTCTGAAAAAGTTGGCTTCACGAGAATATAAGGGTCATACTATAATGATACTAGTAGAGTCAGTCCCCACAATATAGGTGTGTATCCTTTTGTAGACAGTAAGTTCTTGTCCTCACATCACATGGTTGATAGGTCCCTCCTCTCCCATTGTATCCAGCTCTTCAGCGATTCTCACACAACGTGTAATGTGACATAATCATTGAGGAAACAATTGCAAAACTGCCAGCTAGATTCCCCTCGGCCCCTGATGTTTTGTCTGGGAGTTAATATACTGGATGTTTGTTATGCAGAGTTGCATCTCCACTACTTGCTATGACTTATTATTAGATGTATTGTTTGTCGACTTGTTTCGCTAAGTCGGCTTTTTTTATTTGATACCGATTGATGTTTGCAGCCAGTTACAGAAATCTAAAAAATAAATAAATAAAAAGTCCGCAATGAGCTTTGAAAACTTCAATAATCTGCCCTTTCACTTGTCTTTGTAGGAAATAGTAACTGTGTATTTCTAATAAAAAGAAATATTTTCTTTATGCACATAAAACGGAATGTGTCTCCAGAAGAGATAGGGAAATGGGTTATATTTCATACAAAAGGGTGAAAGTTTATTTTTCATAGAACTCAATTGTTTCTTTTTTATTGTTATATTTTATTTATTTTTACTCTCATTCAGAAACAGAGAGAGAAATGAAGAGAAGGAGAGAGAGAGAGAGAGAGAGAGAGAGGAAGAAAGAGAGAGAGAGAGCAGGAGAGAGAGACAGAGAGACAGAGAAAGCTCTCCACTTATAGGGATCCTGCTACCCCAATGGTCGCCAAACAAACCAACTGGCGGTGCTCAAAAACAGTGAGAACTTTTCCTTCCACTGATGTCTTCCCTTCCTCTTTTCTTGGCCAAACACTGTTCTTAGTGCAATAGGGTCATGCAGATTCCTGATAGGTTGAGTCTCGATGGGTGGAAGCCCCAACTTTCTGAGGTCAATTACAATATACTATTAAAGATGAGGGAACTTTTCAAAAGTTTGGTTGAGCTGGTTCACTGAACTTTGAGCAGGCTAGACAAATCTAACCTGCTTATAGACTCCTATTATGCTTGGGGCCCCGAGGAGGAGGGTATGACTCTTGCCTTCCTCCTCGGTGCCATTCCCATGCTGTTAGCAGTGTAATCCTTGGTCCGGAGCACCGTTAGGAGCACTGCCCCACCCCCTATCGCCAATCTGGCCCTGTTCTGGCTTATGTGATGGGTAGTGATGAGCGAAAATCCCAATGTTCGGGTCCCGAGCACGAACATAAAAAAAATGATTGTGATCGGTTCGTGTTCGCCGAACATTTACAAATAAATAACGAACGTACAGTAGAAGCGTATATTCCGATCTACACACATGTATACAGATTATCAGGTGCAAAGCGTAAATCACACAGTTGTGTAAGCATTTTATTTTTATTCATTTGCATATAGAATGCGTATGTTTTGGTCTAGAGTTACGCACATACATACAGATTATCAGGTGCAAAGCGTAAATTACGCAGTGGCGTATGGTTCGAATATGTTCAAAAATTATTGTTATAACCATCGCAATCATCAAACAAATTGTAATCGGCGAACATTAACAATTGACGACATGATCGTATGAGCAAACAAACATGTTCAGTCATCACTAGAAATAGGGCAGTGCTCCTAACGGTGCTCCAGGCTGAGGATTTAACTACTAACTGCACAGGAATGGCACCGAGGAGGAAGGTAAGAGACATACCCCGTGTCCATAGGGGGCTATCAACAGGCTAGATTTGTATAATCTTCTGATAGTTCCCCTTTAATTCCCTAAAATAATATAACTTACAATATTTTAGAGAAGTAAGCAGTTGCATACAGTTAGTTTCCTCTATGGTAGCTTCACATAGACACAATCCCTGTGTATTCAGATTGCTTTCTATCCTACAAACTTGTTTTGTGTATATTTACTTATGTTGCTATTTTTCGTTTCCAAATGCAACATTGAAACAAAAGCATGCTCTCTCTCTCTCTCGCAAAACATTTCTTATCTTCTGACCTCTATTCTGGTATAAAGGTTGGTTCCCAGACAATCAAATTGACCTGTTTTGCGGATGATACTTTAATTTACTTAGAAAACCCTGATCTTCAAGTACCAGTTATTTTAGACGCTCTCAAATTGTTTGGTTCTTTCTCTGGCTATAAAATCAACATAAATAAAAGTCAATTGTTGTATCTCACCCCCCCCAGAAGATCTTTGGTGGGCCCAGCGGGAGTCTCCATCGCCAAAACTAGCCTTACTTATCTTGGTATCAAAATTGGTCGTACTCCCACCTCTCTATATTCATTGAATTACCACCCAATATTCAAAAAAATAAAACAGGACTTACAAAGATGGGAGTCCTTGCCCCTTTCGATCCTAGGTCGCACCCACCTAATCAAAATGATGTGTTTTGGAAAATTATTATATCCGCTTTTACTTAAACACCATGATGTGTCCCTGCTCCAATCATATTTTACAAAATTTATCTGGCAATCCAAGAGACCACATATAGCCTACTCTACTTTATGCTTACCTAATTCCAAAGGTGGAGCTCAATGCCCAGACATTAGATTATATAATCTTTCGCCATGCCAAGGACTGGATCACAGGCACATCACAATTTTCTAATATTTCTATTGAAGCTAACCTAGCTACCCCTTGGCCTCTCTCCACCCTTCTACATGCAAAATTACCTGAATTGCCAATAGAAATTAAGAGAAATGTTATTTTTAAAGACACTATGGCCACATGGAAGGCAATAAGGAAATTATACGGATTACCGTTCTGTCTCTCAAAGAGATTTCCTTTATGGCATTCTCCACTTTTCCCAACTCTCACCGATAACTTAGACTATACGGAGTGGAAAACTGCAAACATTTCCTTTATAGGAGATCTACTAGATAATATATCAGGCACCTTCTTAACATGGGATACTATCCAAACAAAATTTAAACTTCCCTCCTTACCTTACCTCTAGAGTAAAAGGTGTTGCAGAAGCAGAGAGTGACAATGAATTCGATAACCTCTTTCTGATACCTGCAATTCATAATTCTTTGTCACATACTTACAGAGAACTTAGATCATATACTCAAAAAAACTTAGCCCAACAAATATTTCAACACAAATGGTCCTCAACAATCCAGTCTTTAGATTTAACACCAAAAATTTTAGGAGGATCCCAGTTAGTACACTCTGCTCCTCCAAATGTGGTCCTATGAGAGGGACATTTTCGTTTTATTCACAAAGCCATATATCCCCAAATGTATCCACTAATTATTTAACTGATTGCCCGAAGTGTCCAACCCCAGAGGCGGATTTGTTTCATTGTGCATGGTCATGCTGACGTGTCCAAGAATTCTGGGACTGTGTACGGCTCTATCTCTCCTCCACTTGGGGACATGCAATACCTCTTCATCCTATTAGTTATCTTTTCCATTTTATTACAAAGGATTCTGATCTCTCTTCGAATACAATAATCTCTTCCAAAGGAATTCACTTAACACTATTAGTTTCCCTAAAATGTTTGATAAAACATTGGATACTAGACACCGTACCTTCTATTTCTGATGTTATCTCTGCATTAAAGGAAATATTTTATTGGGAACTCTTAGCTATAAAACGTTCTAAAGAAAAGTCAACAAAGTCATTTATGTCTAAATGGAAACTTTTTTTACTCCATGATTTTACCACCGAAGAGAGAGAACAAATAATGAATCAATTTAAAGCCACCTCATGGTATTGCATGGTGTGGGAGCACTTCAAACTTCTTAATCTCTTTTTTATCTCATAAGAAACTTTAGTATACCATATTGATAGTATTAGTATATTACTGACATTTACGTTATGTTCGAGGTGAAATTTTTGTTTTTTGTTGTTTTTGTTTTTCTTGAAAATACTTTGTTACTAAATATATGTATATGTGTGTATGTATGTATATGTATGTACACACAGTGCGTGTGTGTGTGTGTGTATATATGTGTATATGTATGTGTGTGCATAGATATGAGAAAAAAGAAAATAGGCATTCTTATACTATAGTATAATAAACATACTCCTGTAGTCGTCTGCGTGCGACATCTTTTTGTCAGATAATATTCAATATTATATGTATGTTTCCTGTTTTTGACAATGCCGTCAATAAAATATCTTTACAAAAAAAAAAAAAAGCATGCTTTAATAAATATACAGAAAAAAAGCCGGGGGGTAGAAAGCAATAGATGTGATTACCGTGTTTTGCTTTCTACCCCTCCAGCATGTTTTCTGCATTCTAACTTTTGTATATTCACAGCATGTGCATGTTCCAAAGATGCTGTTTTTCATTTTCAACAGCAACATTAAAACGAAAACCTGTTGTGATAATTAAACATTCACAAAACAATCCTGTGGGTTACCATAGACCTGTAGGAGGACACCGGGGGAGCGCAGACAGGTAAGTATACAGGTACATTTTTATGTGTATTAAATTGTGTGGCCGTCCTCTTTACCAACTGGTTACGGACTTTGCAAAAAGCTCATTAAGGTTTAGTAAGGAAACTATTTTTTTGCAAAGCTCGGTTCGGTTTGCTCACCTCTACTTACCATAATGTAGATACGAGTCTTAGTACTTAGAAAATAACTAAGGGACAAGTTCAGACCAGTACATAATGTAACAGCCTCTGTAGATACAATATAGAGGCGAGTTGGAACAAGGAAAAATCTTTGCAGCTTTCTGACTATGTTCACACACTGTGTTCCCATCAGTCTGTTTTCAACCATAATCAGGAATGGGTTAAAAACACTGAATCTGTCCAAATCTTTCCATTAGAATTTTGCCCGGTTAGTTCCACTCCTGATTTCGTATGGAAAAAGACTGACGGAAATACTGTGTGTGAACTTAGCCCTATGGTGTTTTATATTTCTTGTCTATACATTGCCTGAACAGGTCTGGTATGATTACAATGGCAGGCGGTAATGGCCGGATGAGAAGTGATTCCTGGGCTTCCTAGTGGGAATTGCCATTGATTTATCACACAGTGACACCGGGCTATGTCACTTGAGTGATCTCTGTAATTTGCAGAACACTATTTATGACCTGCAATAGAAACGTATGTATTGAGGAGCACCTCCATGACATTGTATCTACTACTACAAGGAGGTTCAGCTCCAGTATATATTAGATTCAACTCGGAAACCCGGCAATAGGATTGGGCTATGTTCACACTGAGATTGACTTGAAAACAGAAACTGTGCAAATGTTTCCATTTTAAACTATGGTTACACACGGTAAAATAAGGGTAAAATACAGCCGTAATTTCCAGAATAATATTGTGCTCCATTAAAGTCAATAAGATATTGTCCGGCAGTGCACGCACCGTGTAGACTAACGGCCGCAATTCACTGAACTTGTTTAGACTATGTTCACACACCACTGAAATGACGGCCGTTTTTATTGGATGGGCGTCAGTTAAAGGCGATTAATGGCTGTTATTTTATAACAATAAACAACAGCCATTATTCTAAAATAACGGCCCTTAAATGACGTCCGTCCAATAAATACGGTCATCATTTTGACATTGTGTAGACATGGCTGTGGTCAAACTATGTAAGAAAAAGAGAACAGGCGGACGATTTTGCTATTTAAAAAGACGCCCGTTACTGTCACATTTTAACTGACCTCAATGCATTGAAGTCAATGGGATGACGGACGTTAATGCACACAGTGTATGAAATAACCGACATTGTCTGTGCAGACGTCAGAATAATGAACGTGACAATTATTTTTAAATGTTATTTTTGTTAAGTTTTTTTTTTTCAATGTCTTTTCACCATTTTTACTATTAAATTCAATGGACTTTTTATTTAAAGACAAAGGGCGATCAGTCCACCTGACCTAGAATAATGGACCGACAGCCGTCACTGCACTGACTGACGGCCAGGCAGCCAGGGAACATAGCCATATAGAGGTAAGATGCAGCCAAATGACGGCCTTCATTTTTTTCTTTTCAAAATCGGAGAGGAAAAAACATTGTGGGAAGAAAGCCTATAGCTTTATTTTATTATTTTTAGCTTTTTTGTCTGTTTACATTTTCATTCATTCATTTTCACTCAAAATTCTCACCAAGTTTGGCTTTTATTTTACAGTGTGTGAACATAGCCATAAATTTACCAAACTCCTACGGCCTATGGCTACAGTCATACCGAGTAACATAACACCAAAATATGGCTGGAGTTTATAGTTTACGTTCACACAATGTATTATGATCAGTATTGATCGGTATTTGTAACCAAAATCAGGAGTGAAATTATAATGGAAAGATCTGCGCAGTGTCGGTGTTTTCTGCCCACTCCTGGTAGAAGACACTAGATCCTAGCCTAACACTCTCTTTTTGGCAGATTTATGGTTGCCTTTTGGGTTGGGCTTCATTTTGGCACAAAAATACAGGTATCTTATGCAAATTACTGCCATATTTTTGCTTCCACATGACAGCAGTCTAAAAAGACGGCCAAAATACGCCCGGGAAGAGACGTTGTGTGAACTAGTTTTCAGTGAAAATAAAACAATGTGTGAATAGGTAAAAAAAAATGTCAGATTTATGTAAAAAAAAAAAAAGCTGTAAATAATGAGTATTTGTACCTAATACAGCTGTATGTTTACCTCAAAAGTATGGCCGTGTTTTTGAATTATTTTATGCAGGTTCCTCCTTGTCCACAGTCCTAGACAAAACAACGGCCGTCCCGCGCGATCATTATTGCCAGCCGTAGGTAGCGTTAAACAGCGTTGTTTGTACAGCGTGTGAGCATAGCCTGATACATAACTGTATTTAGAATAAAAGGCTGTAAAAACAATATAAAAAAGAAAGAAAATGAGAATTTAGTATTTTAATCAATATGGTATAATGCAGTAGTTATGGAATAATGAATAAATAATAAAAGCCGCTCTCTGAATATCAAATTTAATGAGTGCAAAGTAACCTAAATTTAAGCTGTTGCTAAGCGAAACTTTACCAACTCTATGGCCGTTCTCTCTACAGTATATACTCTATGGCTGTTCCCCCTATGGCTGTTCCCTCTATGGCTGTTCCCCCTATATCCTTTATGGCTGTTCCCCCTATATCCTCTATGGCTGTTCCCTCTATATCCCCCCTATGGCTGTTCCCCCTATGGCTGTTCCCCCTATATTCTCTATGGCTGTTCCCCCTATATTCTCTATGGCTGTTCCCTCTATGGCTGTTCCCCCTATATCCCCCCTATGGCTGTTCCCCCTATGGCTGTTCCCTCTATGGCTGTTCCCCCTATATCCTCTATGGCTGTTCCCTCTATGGCTGTTCCCTCTATATCCCCCCTATGGCTGTTCCCTCTATGGCTGTTCCCCCTATATCCTCTATGGCTGTTCCCCCTATATCCTCTATGGCTGTTCCCCCTATATTCTCTATGGCTGTTCCCCCTATATTCTCTATGGCTGTTCCCTCTATGGCCGTTCCCCCTATATCCTCTATGGCTGTTCCCCCTATGGCCGTTCCCCCTATATCCCCCCTATGGCTGTTCCCCCTATGGCTGTTCCCCCTATATTCTCTATGGCTGTTCCCCCTATATCCTCTATGGCTGTTCCCTCTATATCCCCCCTATGGCCGTTCTCTCTACAGTATATACTCTATGGCCGTTCTCTCTACAGTATATACTCTATGGCCGTTCTCTCTACAATATATACTCTATGGCCGTTCTCTCTACAGTATATACTCTATGGCCGTTCTCTCTACAGTATATACTCTATGGCCGTTCTCTCTACAGTATATACTCTATGGCCGTTCTCTCTACAGTATATACTCTATGGCTGTTCCCCCTATATCCCCTATGGCTGTTCCCCCTATATCCTCTATGGCTGTTCCCCCTATGGCTGTTCCCCCTATGGCTGTTCCCCCTATATTCTCTATGGCTGCTCCCCCTATGGATGTTCCCTCTATGGCTGTTCCCCCTATGGCTGTTCCCCCTATGGCTGTTCCCCCTATATTCTCTATGGCTGCTCCCCCTATGGCTGTTCCCCCTATGGATGTTCCCCCTATATTCTCTATGGCTGTTCCCCCTATGGATGTTCCCCCTATATTCTCTATGGCTGTTCCCCCTATATCCTCTATGGCTGTTCCCCCTATGGCTGTTCCCCCTATATCCTCTATGGCTGTTCCCCCTATATCCTCTATGGCTGTTCCCCCTATGGCTGTTCCCCCTATGGCTGTTCCCCCTATGGCTGTTCCCCCTATATCCTCTATGGCTTTTCCCCCTATGGCTGTTCCCCCTATGGCTGTTCCCCCTATATCCTCTATGGCTGTTCCCCCTATGGCTGTTCCCCCTATATCCTCTATGGCTGTTCCCCCTATATCCTCTATGGCTGTTCCCTCTATGGCTGTTCCCCCTATATCCCCCCTATGGCTGTTCCCCCTATATCCTCTATGGCTGTTCCCTCTATGGCTGTTCCCCCTATATCCCCCCTATGGCTGTTCCCCCTATATCCTCTATGGCTGTTCCCCCTATATCCTCTATGGCTGTTCCCTCTATGGCTGTTCCCCCTTTATCCCCCCTATGGCTGTTCCCTCTATGGCTGTTCCCTCTATGGCTGTTCCCCCTTTATCCCCCCTATGGCTGTTCCCCCTATATCCTCTATGGCTGTTCCCCCTATTGCTGTTCCCCCTATATCCTCTATGGCTGTTCCCTCTATGGCTGTTCCCCCTATATCCCCCCTATGGCTGTTCCCTCTATGGCTGTTCCCCCTATATCCCCCCTATGGCTGTTCCCTCTATGGCTGTTCCCCCTATATCCCCCCTATGGCTGTTCCCTCTATGGCTGTTCCCCCTATATCCCCCCTATGGCCATCTTTACCCGAGCACCCCTATGCTCGATCATCACTAATAGGCTTTGTCCACACTAGGCTTCCGCAAACTCATGGTTGTGCGCTGGAATACCCACAATCCCAAGGAGTGGGTGGTAGTACAGATGGAAGAGCGTCCGATAGCGTCCGGGTGGGGACATCATCAGGTCCTCATTGCGCAGTCCGTATGTCTGACTCATGGCTGCTCAATAAAGATCTGAAGATGTCACCACGTCGATGCTGTTGGACGTTCTTTTAGTTGTCTGCATGGACGTCACAATAACGATCATGACAATTATTTTTGGACGTTATTCTTTAGTTGGTCAAACACAGTTTTTTCACCGTCCTTTCACCTCTTTTACTTCTTAAATTCAATTAACTTTTCAATTAAAGACAAAGGGCAATCAGTCACCTGACCAAGAATAACGGACCGACAGCCGTCACTGTATTGACTGACGGCCAAACAGCCAAATGACGGACGGCCATGGGAACATAGCCATATAGAGGTAAGAAGCATGGAGTTGGTTTAGTTTCTCTTCGATTGCCCGAACTCATCGGATCTTCATCAGGACACAATTCTGTGGACCGGATTCTCGACTTGGTATCACATTATTCCGCTTTGGATAGAAAAATAAGGGTGAGAGGAATTGTGGAGGAGGCCGCTATATGGAGTTGTGTGGAGTCTGCGGAGGCCGCTATATGGAGTTGTGTGGAGTCTGCGGAGGCCGCTATATGGAGCTGTGTGGAGTCTGCGGAGGCCGCTATATGGAGTTGTGTGGAGTCTGTGGAGGCCGCTATATGGAGCTGTGTGGAGTCTGCGGAGGAGGCCGCTATATGGAGTTGTGTGGAGTCTGCGGAGGTCGCTATAAGGAATTGTGTGGAGTCTGCGGAGGCCGCTATATGGAGTTGTGTGGAGTCTGCGGAGGCCGCTATATGGAGCTGTGTGGAGTCTGCGGAGGCCGCTATATGGAGCTGTGTGGAGTCTGCGGAGGAGGCCGCTATATGGAGTTGTGTGGAGTCTGCGGAGGTCGCTATAAGGAATTGTGTGGAGTCTGCGGAGGCCGCTATATGGAGCTGTGTGGAGTCTGCGGAGGCCGCTATATGGAGCTGTGTGGAGTCTGCGGAGGCCGCTATATGGAGTTGTGTGGAGTCTGCGGAGGCCGCTATATGGAGCTGTGTGGAGTCTGCGGAGGCCGCTATATGGAGTTGTGTGGAGTCTGCGGAGGCCGCTATATGGAATTGTGTGGAGTCTGCGGAGGCTGCTATATGGAGTTGCGTGGAGTCTGCGGAGGCCGCTATATGGAATTGTGTGGAGTCTTCGGAGGCCGCTATATGGAGTTGCGTGGAGTCTGTGGAGGCCGCTATATGGAGTTGCGTGGAGTCTGCGGAGGCCGCTATATGGAGTTGTGTGGAGCCTGCGGAGGCCGCTATATGGAATTACGTGGAGTCTGCGGAGGCCGCTATATGGAGCTGTGTGGAGTCTGCGGAGGCCGCTATATGGAGTTGTGTGGAGTCTGCGGAGGCCGCTATATGGAGTTGTGTGGAGTCTGCGGAGGCCGCTATATGGAATTGTGTGGAGTCTGCGGAGGCCGCTATATGGAATCACGTGGAGTCTGCGGAGGCCGCTATATGGAATTGTGTGGAGTCTGCGGAGGCCGCTATATGGAATTGTGTGGAGTCTGCGGAGGCCGCTATATGGAATCACGTGGAGTCTGCGGAGGCCGCTATATGGAGCTGTGTGGAGTCTGCGGAGGCCGCTATATGGAGCTGTGTGGAGTCTGCGGAGGCCGCTATATGGAGCTGTGTGGAGTCTGCGGAGGCCGCTATATGGAGTTGCGTGGAGTCTGCGGAGGCCGCTATATGGAGCTGTGTGGAGTCTGCGGAGGCCGCTATATGGAGCTGTGTGGAGTCTGCGGAGGCCGCTATATGGAGCTGTGTGGAGTCTGCGGAGGCCGCTATATGGAATTACGTGGAGTCTGCGGAGGCCGCTTTATGGAGTTGTGTGGAGTCTGCGGAGGCCGCTATATGGAGTTGTGTGGAGTCTGCGGAGGCCGCTATATGGAGTTGATAAGATTTACTATGTGAGCGGCAGTAACATTTGGCTGCAGAGATTTCACGCTTTATGGCCGTACACTTTCATATTTCTGACTTCTATATAAAAAAGGAATTTTATACAGTTGTAGTAAAAAACATTGCGAGTTCTGCAGCCTGCGCCTTCTCCCGCATACATCTGTATAATGAAAGGTTTTATGCACGTTTTTATCGGCACGTTTCCCGATGTGCAGAGTAATGTAGAGGCGGTATAAACCTGTGTGAGACGCCAAGGCCTCCCTATTTATTGTTACTGTTACTAGAAGAATCTACAGTCACACAGCGCTCACAGAGTGCCGCCATCTTTGTGATTTAGCTGGCGGAGGCCGCGTCTGGGCAGACATTGACCCTGATGTAATATTTAGACGAGCGGCCAAATGTTTAATACATGAGGATCTAGAAGCGGCTCCTACTGGGAGACTCTGACACAGGTCAGTCCTGAGCCGGGACCCACAGCCGTCAGGTACACCGCTTACATTCATGGGAAAGACGGAAAATGCATAAATAAAAGAATAAAAAATACATAAATAACTGGTATTGTTGTCATTACTGTATATACAAGAATGTATTGTTGTAATTTTATAAATAAATGAATAGCTCCCATAATGCTTTGCTCCCCTCATAGTGTCCCTCGGTGCCCTCTCAGTGTGTCTGCGGTCTTACATGGTGCCACAGACAAGGACATTCAGTCATCATGGTGTCTGGACGCCATTTAATCCCATTGGCCCATTTAGGCAGCCAGGGTCCTTCCGCGCTCTATAAGATGGTAGTAAAGCAGAGCTGTGTTGTATGACCAGTGCTTACTCCTCCTGGTTCTGGGCCCCTCGGCTGTGCTCCATGATGCTCTCTCACCCGGCCAGGTTTCTTACTCTCTGACCTACGTTATATGGCGTCTCCTGAAACATCTGATTAATGGCTCCAAGTCTCCTGGACTCTTCCTGGCTCCAAGTCTCTGATTCCTTCTCTTCAGCAGGATCTTGGACTTTTTCTACCTTTTGCCCCTGATTCAGCTCTTTGCTGATCTTCTGGGTCTGATCTCCTTCTGATCTGAGCTCAGGTCCTGCGCTGTGGGTTCTGACCCAGCCTAAAGTGTCCGTTTATTATTATTACTGTTATTATTTATTTCTAACGCGCCCTTAATTCCACAGCGCTAAACAAGATAATGGGGGGTAACAGGAACACAAAACAAGACTGGAACAACACAAGATAAAAACACATTGGATGAAGGCAAATGGCCGACTGGTACATGGGGGAAAAGGACCCCGCCCCGAGGGCTTACAATCTATACGGGGGTACGGGGAGATAAACAGGAGGTAAAGTGAATACAGTCAGTGTGATGCAGAGTTATTATAGGTTGTAGCCTAGTGTGAAGAGATGGGTTCTCAGGTTACTTGTGAAGGACTTAATGTTGGATGAGAGGCGGATGTGTCGGGGCAGTGAGAGGCGGATGTGTCGGGGCAGTGAGAGGCGGATGTGTCAGGGCAGTGAGAGGCGGATGTGTCGGGGCAGTGAGAGGCGGATGTGTCGGGGCAGTGAGAGCCGGATGTGTCGGGGCAGTGAGGGCCGGATGTGTCGGGGCAGTAAGAGGCGGATGTGTCGGGGCAGTGAGAGCCGGATGTGTCGGGGCAGTGAGATGCGGATGTGTGGGGGCAGTGAGAGGCGGATGTGCCGGGGCAGTGAGAGGCGGATGTGTCGGGGCAGTGAGAGGCGGATGTGTCGGGGCAGTGAGAGGCGGATGTGTCGGGGCAGTGAGAGGCGGATGTGTCGGGGCAGTGAGAGCCGGATGTGTCGGGGCAGTGAGAGGGGGATGTGTCGGGGCAGTGAGAGGCGGATGTGTCGGGGCAGTGAGAGGCGGATGTGTCGGGGCAGTGAGAGGCGGATGTGTCGGGGCAGTGAGAGGCGGATGTGTCGGGGCAGTGAGAGCCCGATGTGTCGGGGCAGTGAGAGCCGGATGTGTCGGGGCAGTGAGAGGCGGATGTGTCGGGGCAGTGAGAGCCAGATGTGCCTGGGCAGTGAGAGACGGATGTGTCGGGGCAGAGAGAGCCGGATGTGTCGGGGCAGTGAGAGCCAGATGTGTCGGGGCAGTGAGAGCCAGATGTGCCTGGGCAGTGAGGGCCGGATGTGTCGGGGCAGTGAGGGCCGGATGTGTGGGGGTAGTGAGAGGCGGATGTGTGGGGGCAGTGAGAGGCGGATGTGTGGGGGCAGTGAGAGGCGGATGTGTGGGGGCAGTGAGAGGCGGATGTGTGGGGGCAGTGAGAGGCGGATGTGTCGGGGCAGTGAGAGGCGGATGTGTCGGGGCAGTGAGAGCCCGATGTGTCGGGGCAGTGAGAGATGGATGTGTCGGGGCAGACCGTCTGCTTGTCAATCCATTTTAAGTTTTCATACCGGGCTTCCTGGCCACCCAATAAACATAGGGGGACACTTACTAAGAAGTCTCATGTGGGTCGGTGTTTATTTTGCTCCAATATATTGTGTGTGGAAATAGAAAAATGGTCATAATAAATGTGTAAAAAGGTGGCAAAAAAAGGCGCAAGTAAATTCCCCTGGTACTAACCAGACGTAGGCCCGCACCAGTATTGACCAGACGTAGGCCCGCACCAGTACTGACCAGACGTAGGCCCGCACCAGTACGGACCAGACGTAGGCCCGCACCAGTACTGACCAGACGTAGGCCCGCACCAGTATTGACCAGACGTAGGCCCGCACCAGTACTGACCAGACGTAGGCCCGCACCAGTATGGACCAGACGTAGGCCCGCACCAGTACTGACCAGACGTAGGCCCGCACCAGTACTGACCAGACGTAGGCCCGCACCAGTACTGACCAGACGTAGGCCCGCACCAGTACTGACCAGACGTAGGCTGCACCAGTACTGACCAGACGTAGGCCCGCACCAGTACTGACCAGACGTAGGCCCGCACCAGTACTGACCAGACGTAGGCCCGCACCAGTACTGACCAGACGTAGGCCCGCACCAGTACTGACCAGACGTAGGCCTGCACCAGTACTGACCAGATGTAGGCCCGCACCAGTACTGACCAGATGTAGGCCGCACCCATACTGACCAGACGTAGGCCCGCACCAGTATTGACCAGACGTAGCCCGCACCAGTACTGACCAGACGTAGGCCCGCACCAGTACTGACCAGACGTAGGCCCGCACCAGTACTGACCAGATGTAGGCCCGCACCAGTACTGACCAGATGTAGGCCTGCAGAAGTAATGCGCTATTTACCATAGTAAAATAACAATACTTTTAAAAGTCTGTAATAATCTGAATACATTTCTACAGGAACAAAATAGATGTAAAAATTAATAAAATCATTTAAAAAAATCCCCAAAGCTAAAATCCAAGCAGAATAAAGTGAGACTCTGGAGCTCTTGTCTCCCCGGCGAGGCGCTGGGCTTGTACGCCGGGAATGAATGTGACTTGTGTCACGGCGCTGATTGTAATAGAAGGAGAAGAAGTGGTGTCAGTTGTGAGAAGGAAATCCTGTAATGGGGATGAAGCTTCACCGGGGGACGCTTAGAAAGTTACCATAGGAGAAAACATTAGAATCAAACAAGGAGATCTTCACATCGCGAGCAGCCGGCTCATTCACACGAGGAGATTACCATGTATTATTCATGACTTCCAATCTGGGAGTTCTTCCAGCACATTCCACTGACTAGCGATGGAGTTTATCAACTGTTCTAAAATCAGCATGTTCCATCTAATGCAATAAGAAGGTCTCTCTGCAATACATGTTTACAGAGCAGCGTGTTAAGCGTAATGAATCCGCGCTACAAGACCCCATACATGAGGACCACAGAAAGTGCCAAGAAACGCAGAATGCAAAACAAACATTCCTATAAGATTGTGCCGGATTCCCATCCATCCAGATGAATGCTAAACGCAGTGCAGCGCGGGCGGCCTCCCGTCACTTACTGTACGTTATAGGGGAGGTCACATGATAATATACAGGGGGAGACGGCCTCACGACCACAGTTCCAGAGATGAAGGTCACAGTTTCTACTTCTTGTTTCCCCATTTTTATTATTTTTGGTACTGATTTACTGACATGAAATACGTCCAGACGTCTATGGTCCAACAACGTCTTGTTTTTTTTTTAATGGCCAGAATTTTGGCTCCTAAACATCCTGAAAAAGACGTTGTGGGAACGTAGCAAAAGGGTGTTTTTGTCTCTTCCAAAGGAGTATGAACCTGATGATGTAAGTCGGTGAAATCACCTGATGGCTGTGCACACTTGGGGTGGCCTAAGGACTAGAGTTGGGAAACACTGACTTAAGGTCCCCATACACTTTAAATTATTGTCAGCTGTATCCACCGCTCGCGTACAACCACCGATAGATGATGGTGCTGCTGATAGAAGTCGGCTGTGATGGAAAATAACACCTTACCCCTTTGTTCGGAGAGAAAAAAGCTGTAGCGAGAGCTCTTTGACTGCGGCTAACAACCCCATAGATAGCACAGGAACGGTGAGCTGTGCCAAGCAGTCTTGTCTAAGGGGCGAATGGGCAGCGGACAGGAGAAATAACTTACGGACAATCGTCAGTTATAGAAGGTGTATGGGGCCCTTAAGACGTTAAGGAGATGAAAAATTAAAGTTGAGACAGTGAGATGTCAGGAAATCCAAGATCAAGACATCAGGAGAAGAGAGATAAAGGCTGAAGACTGAACCATCAGGATAGGCGAAATATGGAGTAGAGGCAGAGTGATTAGGAGAGGAGAGAGAAGGGCTGGAGACAGAGGGATCAGGAGAGGAGAGAGAAGGGCTGGAGACAGAGTGATCAGGAAAGGTGAGATAACAACTGGAGAGAAAGTGATTAGGAGAGGATAGAGGAGGGCTGGGGACAGAGTAATCAGGAGAAGAGAGATAAGGGCTGGAGACTGAGTGTCAGGGGAGGAGAGAGAAGGGCTGGAGACTGAGTGTCAGGGGAGGAGAGAGGAGGGCTGGAGACAGAGTGATCAGGAAAGGTGAGATAACAACTGGAGAGAAAGTGATTAGGAGAGGAGAGGGCTGGAAACAGTAATCGGGAGAAGAGAGATAAGGGCTGGAGACTGAGTGTCAGGAGAAGAGAGATAAGGGCTGGAGACTGAGTATCAGGGGAGGAGAGAGAAGGGCTGGAGACAGAGTGTCAGGGGAGGAGAGAGAAGGGCTGGAGACTGATCCATAAGAAGAGAGAGAAGGGCTGGAGACAGAGTGATCAGGAGAAGAGAGATAAGGGCTGGAGACTGAGTGTCAGGGGAGGAGAGAGAAGGGCTGGAGACTGATCCATCAGGAGAGAAGAGAAGGGCTGGAGACTGAGTGTCAGGGGAGGAGAGAGAAGGGCTGGAGACAGAGGGATCAGGAGAAGAGAGATAAGGGCTGGAGACTGAGTGTCAGGGGAGGAGAGAGAAGGGCTGGAGACTGATCCATAAGAAGAGAGAGAAGGGCTGGAGACAGAGTGATCAGGAGAAGAGAGATAAAGGCTGGAGACTGAGTGATCAGGAAAGGTGAGATAACAACTGGAGAGAAAGTGATTAGGAGAGGAGAGAGGAGGGCTGGAGACAGAGTAATCGGGAGAAGAGAGATAAGGGCTGGAGACTGAGTGTCAGGAGAAGAGAGATAAGGGCTGGAGACAGAGTGTCAGGGGAGGAGAGAGAAGGGCTGGAGACTGATCCATAAGAAGAGAGAGAAGGGCTGGAGACAGAGTGATCAGGAAAAGAGAGATAAGGGCTGGAGACTGAGTGTCAGGGGAGGAGAGAGAAGGGCTGGAGACTGATCCATCAGGAGAGAAGAGAAGGGCTGGAGACTGAGTGTCAGGGGAGGAGAGAGAAGGGCTGGAGACAGAGGGATCAGGAGAAGAGAGATAAGGGCTGGAGACTGAGTGTCAGGGGAGGAGAGAGAAGGGCTGGAGACTGATCCATCAGGAGAGAAGAGAAGGACTGGAGACTGATCCATCAGGAGAGAAGAGAAGGGCTGGAGACTGAGTGATCAGGAGAAGAGAGATAAGGGCTGGAGACAGAGGGATCAGGAAAGGTGAGAGAACAACTGGAGAGAAAGTGATCAGGAGAGGAGAGATAAGGACTAGAGACTGAGCTGTCGGTCTGGTCTCTCATTGAGTTCTTTATCGATAAGATAAAGCAGCCCACAATATATGTGGAAAGAAACTGAGCAACATTTCCAACAAAGATGTATGAGAAAATCTGTAGGTTTTTTACACCATAATAAGTACAACAAATAAAATAAGAATGCATTCACAGGTGCTGGTGATGTTCAGCTTAATGGAGCAGAAATCGATTCTTTGAATGTTTGAGCTTTCAAAATACCCGTGAGAATCAATAAGGTATTCACGAACACAAAGCGCCATTGAGAATAATCGCTCCTTTGTGGAGTCCACAGAACCCAACAGTCCAATGGGCGCCGTATCACACACGGAAACCGCCGCGCTAAAATGACACTCAATAGCTGTCGGAAGATTCCGGTTATAGATTTTGCATCGAGCCCAGAAGCTTCTGTGTGAACTCCACCGACGATTCCGAGCTGCGAAGCTGAGCTTAAAAAAAAAATAACTCTCACGTTTACGGAAAATAATAATATTCTCTAACCAACTCCCTATCCTGGTTGTGATCAAAGAGTAGTCGAGAGTTCTGAGTAAACATTTCCTCCATAGACTCCGCTTCATTTCCCAGGAACATCGCGAAGAGACTATTTTGCACAAATAGCAGAATGAGTGAATATCAGGAGCGGCTCGGCCAATGGAAATAGCGAGGAAAAAAACATCTCTGCAAATCTCCAACCGCAGAAGAGCAGCCAAGGAAAGTAATTTTACCCTCACGCCGGCACGCCGTGTAATATAAAAAGAATTACTAAGGAAGGCCGGCTATAGAGTATATTCTTATTGGTTATTGATACTGACATTAATGGAAGCAAAAAACATAGCGTCTTCATCCGGCGCTCAGCTGCATCCCCTTCTTTGTTAAATCCCAGTGTAGATCAGTATTACAAACCGCTATGTACTGTCAGTGCAGCAAAGAAACATAGAAGATCAAACGAATAATAGCAAGCACATTACACAGCTTATGAATAAGCCAGTTGGAAGGATAAGTATTGGATTTTTACACACTAATATGGATAAAACAGAAGGTTTCTTATAAAATGACTCCACTTGCGTAAGAAGCTTAGCTAAGAAAGTGCAAGTCTAATATGCAAGGATAAAGCATGTTGTTTCAAGATGAAAATGACGAGAGGATTAATGTTAATTTCACGATGGCAGACGGTGGGAGATGGCAAAGAATTTCAAAGCAATTATATATTGTGTACGGTGAGAAGAAATGCTTGGAGGAGGACAGGTGAGGATAAAGGAGGATGAGCTGGAGGAGGCAAAGAAACGGGTCTATAGGCAGAGGGCACCGCAGGACCTGACCTCAGACCTTATCTCCATACATATAGAAGCCTCCAGCTCGGGGCTCTCACTATTCAGGCATGAAACATGGACCAGAAGTTGGAGAAGATTCTGCATCAATTGAACTTGAATTTCTCAAAATTTACTTTTGAAATTTTGAAATTTGAAATGGCCAAAAAAGGTCACATTTCTGGCACCAGGACATCACCGGTATCTGGCACCAGGACATCACCGGGATCCGGCACCAGTACATCACCGGTATCTGGCACCAGGACATCACCGGGATCCGGCACCAGTACATCACCGGTATCTGGCACCAGGACATCACTGGTATCTGGCACCAGTACATCACCGGTATCTGGCACCAGGACATCACTGGTATCTGGCACCAGGACATCACCGGTATCTTGCACCAGGACATCACCGGTATCCGGCACCAGGACATCACTGGTATCTGGCACCAGGACATCACTGGTATCTGGCACCAGGACATCACCGGTATCTTGCACCAGGACATCACCGGTATCCGGCACCAGGACATCACCGCTATCTGGCACCAGGACATCACCGCTATCTGGCACCAGGACATCACCGGTATCTTGCACCAGGACATCACCGGGATCCGGCACCAGTACATCACCGGTATCTGGCACCAGGACATCACCGGGATCCGGCACCAGTACATCACTGGTATCTGGCACCAGGACATCACCGGTATCCGGCACCAGGACATCACCGCTATCTGGCACCAGGACATCACCGCTATCTGGCACCAGGACATCACTGGTATCTTGCACCAGGACATCACCGGTATCTTGCACCAGGACATCACTGGTATCTTGCACCAGGACATCACTGGTATCTTGCACCAGGACATCACTGGTATCTTGCACCAGGACATCACCAGGATCTGGTACCAGGAGATCACCGGGATCTGGCACCAGAAATCAGGATGTTGGGGGGTGATGAGCGGAGATTAGTAGCGTCCGTGTACCCGATACATGGGGTCAGGGGTAGGTGAGTACAGCTTTTATTTTTTCCCCACCCTCTGTCATATATAACATTTTTGTAATCCCCAGACAACTCATTTAGGATGAATCCATTAGCTGCAATTCACATAATAAACTTCCGACTCTGTGTCTCTTATTCTTCTGTGCAAAGTGTCAAAGAGGCGTTCCCAAGCCCCTGATTATCTGAGCGTTGTAACGCTTCCTTCCCCCCTATCCATGACTGGAGTGGACTGTCAATCATGAAGGGTCAGGTACGGTAGGGAAGGAGAAGATCAGGACCTTGGGAAGTTACCATGTGTCTCCTTGATCCAACAGCATCTCCCAGTGTCAGCAGTGGGACAGGAACTGCGCGTTGCATTTTATATACCTTAGAACTAGAATGTAATGTGCAGGGTGAGTACAGTCTTAACCTGCCGGTCTCCCAACCTGTAGTCACCACGGAGCCTTCTCTAAGCCATGTTACAAGATTCAGATGTATTTTCTAAGAATAAATCCATGGAGAGACAATAAGCACCAAAGATCCAGGGATAGGAGAGCTGATTACGGATGGATTTCCCATCATGCTTTGCTCATGTACAACATCATGTATCAAGCAAATTAAATCACAAACAAGTCAACTTCAGCAGTCAGCGTAGAAATACTGCACGCCCAATACTCCCAAAGAACCTGGGTGATTTATGGGGGAGGAGACGCTGCGTTATTAATCACATCGACATGAGATTCCGGGAGCTCCTGACAATCATGTGTCACATCCGTCATCCACACGGTCAGTATCCCGAAGCATCAGCACCAAGGGCACAACCGCCTCAATGGAACAGCGAGATTGGTGTCACATTGTTATTGGGTTTTATTCCACAAAATATAAAATGTGTTTTGCATCAATATATCATTATTATTATTATTATTATTATTATTAGCATAACAAATAGATTTTTCCCTTTGAAGGGTGGGTTCACACATAACGCATCCGCTGTGGATCCTTCACTGTCATTTTCAATGAGATTACATGTCAGCCCCCTTTACCCCCCGTGGCCTGGTACATACATTACCGATCCGGCTGGCTTCTGGGGTTCTTGCTCCTCATTACTCCATACAAACATCAGTGATACTGTTGCCTTTACCCTTTGTTTTTTCTTTTTTATGGTGAGAAACACAATATCAAGTAAGGGCAAAAGGTTTCTGCAAGGCACTTCAGCAGGTTTCTGGAAATTGCAGGTATCCTGACAGAGTTCTAAGGTGTCTTGCAGAAACGTCTTACTTGCACAACATCTTATAAAACCTAAGATACTGTGCAGCTGCTATAGTAAAAAACAATATGGCAGCCATACTTACCTTAGCTGCACCGGGCTGTCACTGAGTGGGGGACCAGAGCTGGTGGGCATCAGTGTGGACAGGTGAGTATGGCTGCTTTATCGATTTTTAACATACTGTACTCTTACACAGTTTCGGAGCTCCTGGCATCATAATGATTGATGATGCTGGGAGCTCCAAAACTGTCTATATATTGGCTCTAATGCACTGACACGCTGTGTCAGTACAGTGGCACATATATTTAAAAAGCACCTGAGCACCCCAAAGTGCTTGGTCAAGGATCGAGCACCCCAATGCTTAACCGAGCATGCTAGAAGCCTTGTATCTTTGCCAGAACTCTTGGTGGCTATCCTCAGGAGGAGTCGGGGAGAATTCTGTATATGGCTACAAAGCTATGGATAAGACCAGGGCTCACGGTCAGACATCTACACGTTATACTCTAGTTTGCTACAAGGAGAGAAGCGGAGTTTAAGACCCCGTCAGGCTGGAGTTACCGGAGAGAATTAGGGGCTGTCACTGCTCATTTTCTGTGAGTCCAGGGACTGAGTTAGGAAGTGGGAGATAGAGAAGGGACTGGAGTCTATTATACATCTGCTTCTGTATCTGCCATCAGGTTAGCAAAAGGGCGTACCAGTAATCATGGATGGGGTAGAGCATTTCAGGTAAAAATTGCAGCATGGTGTCACTCAGGGTGTGTTCACATAGCTTCACGGAGGCCGTTCTATACATTAAAGAAAGATATGACCCGCCTGACAGTCTTAGAATCTGCCTCTTGGGATCTCTTCTGGCACATGCTGGTAGATGGGGCCTAGGCATACAATTGGTGTGTGACGATTTATGGCGTATTTACAAAATGTAATGTAAAAACTTTAGGATCAGACTACACACAGGGTTACGTGTTGTCTGTAACTATGGAGACACAGGTCCGCTGAGGAGCCTATTTTTAGGTGAATAATTGGATTTTTCACCCATTTTTGGTCTCAGTTCAATTTATGAACCAGTATTAGGTGGGCAAATATTTTTTAGATGTGACTTTTTTAATCTGCCTGTTTAAAGTCTTCACCCAAAATTTCCATAATCTGTGATTTCCGTGAAGTCCCACAAACTGGTGCGGACCTGCGTCTGATCAGTACCGGTGCGGGCCTATGCCTTGTCAGTACTGGTGCGGGCCTATGTCTGGTCAGTACCCTGTGCAGGCCTACGTCTGGTCAGTACCCTGTGCAGGCCTATGTCTGGTCAGTACTGGTGCGGGCCTATGTCTTGTCAGTACTGGTGCGGGCCTATGTCTGGTCAGTACTGGTGCGGGCCTACGTCTGGTCAGTACTGGTGCGGGCCTATGTCTTGTCAGTACTGGTGCGGGCCTATGTCTGGTCAGTACTGGTGCGGGCCTACGTCTGGTCAGTACTGGTGCGGGCCTACGTCTGGTCAGTACTGGTGCAGGCCTACGTCTGGTCAGTACTGGTGCGGGCCTACGTCTGGTCAGTACTGGTGCGGGCCTACGTCTTGTCAGTACTGGTGCGGGCCTACGTCTGGTCAGTACTGGTGCGGGCCTACGTCTGGTCAGTACTGGTGCGGGCCTACGTCTGGTCAGTACTGGTGCGGGCCTACGTCTGGTCAGTATTGGTGCTGGCCTACGTCTGGTCAGTACTGGTGCGGGCCTACGTCTGGTCAGTACTGATGCAGGCCTAGGTCTGGTCAGTATGGGTGCAGGCCTACATCTGGTCAGTACTGATGCAGGCCTACGTCTGGTCAGTATGGGTGCGGGCCTACATCTGGTCAGTTCTGGTGCAGGGCTACGTCTGGTCAGTACTGGTGCGGGCCTACGTCTGGTCAGTACTGGTGCAGGCTACGTCTGGTCAGTACTGGTGCGGGCCTATGTCTGGTCAGTACTGGTGCGGGCCTACATCTGGTCAGTACTGGTGCAGGCCTATGTCTGGTCAGTACTGGTGCGGGCTATGTCTGGTCAGTACTGGTGCGGGGCTATGTCTGGTCAGTACTGGTGCAGGCCTACGTCTGGTCAGTACTGGTGCGGGCCTATGCCTGGTCAGTACTGGTGCGGCCTACGTCTGGTCAGTACTGGTGCAGGGCCTACGTCTAATCAGTACTGGTGCGGGCCTATGTCTGGTCAGTACTGGTACGGGGCTACATCTGGTCAGTACTGGTGCGGGCCTATGTCTGGTCTGTACTGGTGCAGGCCTACGTCTGGTCAGTACTGGTGCGGGCCTATGTCTGGTCTGTACTGGTGCGGGCCTATGTCTGGTCTGTACTGGTGCGGGCCTATGTCTGGTCAGTACTGGTGCGGGCCTACGTCTGGTCAGTACTGGTGAGGGCCTACGTCTGATAAGTACTGGTGCGAGCCTATGTCTGGTCAGTACTGGTGAGGGCCTACGTCTGATAAGTACTGGTGCGAGCCTACGTCTGGTCAGTATTGGTGCGGGCCTACATCTGGTCAGTACTGGTGCGGGCCTATGTCTGGTCAGTACTGGTGCGGGCCTATGTCTGGTCAGTACTAGTGCGGGCCTATGTCTGGTCAGTACTGGTGCGGGCCTACGTCTGGTCAGTACTGGTGCAGGCCTACGTCTGGTCAGTACTGGTGCGGGCCTACATCTGGTCAGTACTGGTGCGGGCCTACGTCTGGTCAGTACTGGTGCAGGCCTCTGCTGGTCAGTACTGGTGCGGGCCTACGTCTGGTCAGTACTGGTGCAGGCCTACGTCTGGTCAGTACTGTTGCGGGCCTGCGTCTGGTCAGTACTGGTGCGGGCCTACGTCTGGTAAGTACTGGTGCGAGCCTATGTCTGGTCAGTATTGGTACAGGCCTACATCTGGTCAGTACTGGTGCGGGGCTACGTCTATTCAGTATTGGTGCAGGCCTACGTCTGGTCAGTACTGGGGCAGGCCTACGTCTGGTCAGTACTGGTGCAGGCCTACGTCTGGTCAGTACTGGGGCAGGCCTACGTCTGGTCAGTACTGGTGCAGGCCTGCGTCTGGTCAGTACTGGTGCGGGCCTACGTCTGTTCAGTACTAGTGCGGGCCTACGTCTGGTCAGTATTGGTGCGGGCCTACGTCTGGTCAGTACTGGTGCGCGCCTACGTCTGGTCAGTATTGGTGCGGGCCTACGTCTGGTCAGTACTGGTGAGCGCCTACGTCTGGTCAGTACTGGTGCAGGCCTACGTCTGGTCAGTACTGATGCAGGCCTACGTCTGGTCAGTATGGGTGCGGGCCTACATCTGGTCAGTTCTGGTGCAGGGCTACGTCTGGTCAGTACTGGTGCGGGCCTACGTCTGGTCAGTACTTGTGCAGCTTGTATCTGGTCAGTATTGGTACAGGCCTATGTTTGTTCAGTAGTGGTGCGGGCCTATGTCTGGTCAGTACTGGTGCGGGCTATGTCTGGTCAGTACTGGTGCAGGCCTACGTCTGGTCAGTACTGGTGCGGGCCTATGCCTGGTCAGTACTGGTGCGGCCTACGTCTGGTCAGTACTGGTGCAGGGCCTACGTCTAATCAGTACTGGTGCGGGCCTATGTCTGGTCAGTACTGGTGCGGCCTACATCTGGTCAGTACTGGTGCAGGCCTACATCTCTTCAGTACTGGGGCGGGCCTACGTCTGGTCTGTACGGGTGCAGGGCTACATCTGGTCAGTACTGGTGCAGGCCTACGTCTGGTCAGTACTGGTGCGGGCCTATGTCTGGTCTGTACTGGTGCGGGCCTATGTCTGGTCTGTACTGGTGCGGGCCTATGTCTGGTCTGTACTGGTGCAGGCCTACGTCTGGTCAGTATTGGTGCAGCCTACGTTTGGTCAGTACTGGTGCGGGCCTACGTCTGGTCAGTACTGGTGAGGGCCTACGTCTGATAAGTACTGGTGCGAGCCTATGTCTGGACAGTACTGGTGCAGGCCTACGTCTGGTCAGTATTGGTGCGGGCCTACATCTGGTCAGTACTGGTGCGGGGCTATGTCTGGTCAGTACTGGTGCAGGCCTCTGCTGGTCAGTACTGGTGCGGGCCTACGTTTGGTCAGTACTGGTGCAGGCCTACGTCTGGTCAGTACTGTTGCGGGCCTGCGTCTGGTCAGTACTGGTGCGGGCCTACGTCTCGTAAGTACTGGTGCGAGCCTATGTCTCGTCAGTATTGGTACAGGCCTACGTCTGGTCAGTACTGGTGCGGGCCTACATCTGGTCAGTACTGGTGCGGGGCTACGTCTATTCAGTATTGGTGCAGGCCTACGTCTGGTCAGTACTGGGGCAGGCCTACGTCTGGTCAGTACTGGTGCAGGCCTACGTCTGGTCAGTACTGGGGCAGGCCTACGTCTGGTCAGTACTGGTGCAGGCCTGCGTCTGGTCAGTACTGGTGCGGGCCTACGTCTGTTCAGTACTGGTGCGGGCCTACGTCTGGTCAGTATTGGTGCGGGCCTATGTCTGGTCAGTACTGGTGCGCGCCTACGTCTGGTCAGTACTAGTGCGGGCCTACGTCTGGTCAGTACTGGTGCAGGCCTACGTCTGGTCAGTACTGGTGCGGGCCTATGTCTGGTCAGTACTGGTGCGGGCCTACGTCTGGTCAGTACTGGTGCGGGCCTACGTCTGGTCAGTACTGGTGCAGGCCTGCGTCTGGTCAGTACTGGTGCGGGCCTACGTCTGGTCAGTATTGGTGCGGGCCTACGTCTGGTCAGTACTGGTGCGGGCCTACGTCTGGTCAGTACTGGTGCAGCCTATGTCTGGTCAGTACTGGTGCGGGCCTACGTCTGGTCAGTACTGGTGCGGGCCTACGTCTGGTCAGTACTGGTGCGGGCCTACGTCTGGTCAGTACTGGTGCAGCCTACGTCTGGTCAGTATTGGTGCGGGCCTATGTCTGGTCAGTACTGGTGCAGCCTATGTCTGGTCAGTACTGGTGCAGCCTATGTCTGGTCAGTACTGGTGCAGGCCAACGTTTGGTAAGTTCCAAGTGAATTTGTTGGAATTTTTTGTGACTTTTTAGCGACTATTTTGTTCCCAACAATTTAATGAATTTTTTGTGATTTTAGTCCTGTTCAGCTGATTAAAAAACAGACAAATGTTCTGTCGAAAAATCCCACGTTTTAGACTCTGGTTGGGTTTAAGGCCGGGTTCACATTGCACTTTGGCCGTCTGTTTAACGTGTCAGTTTATAATTGGTTACTTTTAACATACACAAAAACGTGTTCAACCTTGTTTTTGTGTACCCTAAAAAAAGGGAAAAAAAGCATCTGTTTTGATATATTTTTTGTAATAATAGAAGTAAATGGAAAAACGGATCCAAATGGATTGCACACAATTACATCTGTTTCCCCATAAAACATACTGTACACATTAAACAAACTGCAAAAATGCAGTGTGAACCCGGCCTCAAAAGTGAATGATTTTTATGCAACACAATTCGCAAACAGGCTGCATTTTATGTAACGTAAAACTAAAGTAAGATGACAAGTCATTGAATGGTTAACAACACCAGAGAAAAGTCCCCCACCTCACTGTACGCACCTTCCCCAGTCAGCCACATTTATTTTCTATGGCATGAAAGGGACAAAGTGTTCCCGTCCTTTCACTCCATGCCATCACTCTCTTTCCTGTGCCAATGCCGACTATACCACATCCAGGAAATCAATACAACTGCTATTGCTGGAAAGTCCTCCGCGCTGATGGTAAGAATTTCTGGATTGTGTTTTATTTTCATAAATAAATAGGATAATAAAAATAATAATAGTAATAATAGTAATAATAATAATAATGTTATACTACTACTGCTACTACTATAATATAATATAATAAGAGTAGTAGTAGTAGTAATAATAGTATAAATATTAGTAGTTATAATAATAATAATAATAATAATAATAATACTATACTACTACTATAAAATAATAATAATAAAAATAATAATAATAATAATAATAATAATAATAATAATATAAAAATAATAACAATAATAATACTATACTACTATATAATAATAATAATACTATACTACTAAATAATAATAATAATAATAATAATAATAATAATAATAATAATAATAACAATAATAATAATAATAATATAAGTATCATATTAACCCTTTACAGGAGTAAACTGGATCCTACCTGTGATATTGTGGGTATAAAAGCTAAAACCAAGGATAAACCCCTCCTAATGTCATCCAATGGGCTCTTATCCTGCGCTCGCCTCCTCTGCCTCCTGTTCATGACTCCAGCACTTCTAGGTGGATTCATTTGTGAAACAGAACAATGAATGTTCTCAGGTTTGTTTCTAGCCCTTCTGGTGCTTTTAGCTTTGCAGCTGAAGTGGTTCCTAATAGCGCACCGTGTGGGCATACAAGGTACTGCAATTTATCAAAGATTTTACGGTAGATAATAACATTAGTCAGTTATAGTGAAGCACAGAGTATACAAAGGGACACGATTCCTGTGTTATGTAACATCACAGACACCTGATCATATTATGTACAACAATATATTAGAAAACAATTATAATAGTCACCATTTGTGTCCAATCCAAGCAGCGTTATATATTGGGGGATCAGCTGCTTGTACCCGCTGGTTATTAGAGAAGGGCTCCCAGTGATTGGGACATACTGGTTAAGATGGATGAGGGAATGGAGTACATCATTGTAAGGAGCGGTGTTCCCCTTTAATATGTGTTCTTATAGCACCTGATTAAGCTAAAGAAACCTATCCAAATCTATAGCATATGAATTACAATAACTCAAAGGGGTTAATGTTAAAACAGGCAGAATGAAAGAAATACAAAAACATAGCAGTCACCTCCCAATCCCTCCTGCTGATGGCGTCCTTGCTGATTTCCATGCCTTGTCCCTATAGTAACACACAGGAAACGCCCCCTTGTCCAATTACCGGCCACAGTGATTGGTCCCTCAGACATTTCCTCCTGTCTTGGCTCCATACAGCTTGTTCCTGGACGGCTCCCTGGACGTTGTATAATGGACGTGTTTTGGAGCTGTCACATTCTCCCTGTGCCAGGATAAGTCTTGTATCCGCCGGGGAGCGGGACGCTCTGCCAGCCTCGTCTCCCCGGACTCATCTTTGTTAAACCTCTAATTTTCTCATTCTTAACTGGACTTTGAGCATTAAATCTTTAAAAAGGCGATCTATCAGGTAGTGTTAGTGCAGCCGGAGTGCCTCTCCGATGGGCAGGATTTATTACCACCTATCCAGTTAGCCCTGATGGATGGGTAATTTGTGCTGCCGCCAACGCCGTGGCCGGCCCGCACATCTCAGGCACAATGAATCTCCACTTTTATTTCATCCTGTTTTTCTGGGTGAATACAAGGTTTTCTGAGCTGGGAAGAGTTTCTCATTGTTATAAAATGTAATTATAAGAAGTAGTGAAGGATTGTGACCATGGAAATGACTGTATGTAAATATGAGGAGTATATATATCCTCTACACATGGAGCAGACACCACCTGAACAGCTGGATGGCTATGCTACCAACATGCGGCGTCCAGTCTCACGCTTGGGCTCATATTTTGGGGTCATTTGAAGGTCATATGTTTTTCACCTTATTTATTATGTCTTTGCACCACTTTTGCACACATTTGTGCCTTGCTTGCCAATCCGAATAGGATCCTCATAACACAGAGCACCACAGCAAGTATATACAGGAGCAGGGAGCACTGACCAGCAGAGTATACACTGTATGCCGCTCAGTGAGCATGCTCTGCACTCTGCTCAGCCAACAACTTGTGGTGCCTGGAGGAAAGCAGTGCTATATGCCCCCTACTACTGTATATATACCCTACTACTGTATATGCCCCTACTACTGTATATGCACCCTACTACTGTATATACACTCTACTACTGAATATGCCCCTACTACTGTATATGCCCCCTACTACTGTATATATACCCTACTACTATATATGCCCCCTACTACTGTATATACACCCTACTACTGTATATACACCCTACTACTGAATATGCCCCCTACTACTGTATATATACCCTGCTACTGTATATGCACCCTACTACTGTATATACACCCTACTACTGTATATGCCCCCTACTACTGTATATGCCCCCTACTACTGAATATGCCCCCTACTACTGTATATATACCCTACTACTGTATATGCCCCCTACTACTGTATATGCACCCTACTACTGTATATACACCCTACTACTGTATATGCCCCCTACTACTGTATATGCACCCTACTACTCTATATGCCCCCTACTACTCTATATGCCCCTACTACTGTATATGCCCCCTATTACTGTATATGCACCCTACTACTCTATATGCCCCCTACTACTCTATATGCCCCTACTACTGTATATGCCCCCTATTACTGTATATGCACCCTACTACTGTATATGCACCCTACTAATGTATATACACCCTACTACTGTATATGCCCCCTACTACTGTATATGCCCCCTACTACTGTATATGCCCCCTACTACTGTATATGCACCCTACTACTGTATATGCCCCCTACTACTGTATAAGCCCCCTATTACTGTATATGCCCCCTATTACTGTATATGCACGCTACTACTGTATATGCACCCTACTACTGTATATACACCCTACTACTGTATATGCCCCCTATTACTGTATATGCACGCTACTACTGTATATGCACCCTACTACTGTATATACACCCTACTACTGTATATGCCCCCTATTACTGTATATGCACGCTACTACTGTATATGCCCCCTACTACTCTATATGCCCCTACTACTGTATATGCCCCCTACTACTGTATATATACCCTACTACTGTATATACACCCTACTACTGTATATGCCCCTACTACTGTATATGCCCCCTACTACTGTATATGCACCCTACTACTGTATATGCCCCCTATTACTGTATATGCACCCTACTAATGTATATACACCCTACTACTGTATATGCCCCCTACTACTGTATATGCCCCCTACTACTGTATAAGCCCCTATTACTGTATATGCCCCCTACTACTGTATATGCCCCCTACTACTGTATATGCACCCTACTACTGTATATGCCCCCTACTACTGTATATGCACCCTACTACTGTATATGCCCCCTACTACTGTATAAGCCCCTATTACTGTATATGCCCCCTACTACTGTATATGCCCCCTACTACTGTATATGCACCCTACTACTGTATATGCCCCCTACTACTGTATAAGCCCCCTATTACTGTATATGCACCCTACTACTGTATATGCCCCCTATTACTGTATATGCACGCTACTACTGTATATGCACCCTACTACTGTATATACACCCTACTACTGTATATGCCCCCTATTACTGTATATGCACGCTACTACTGTATATGCACCCTACTACTGTATATACACCCTACTACTGTATATGCCCCCTATTACTGTATATGCACGCTACTACTGTATATGCACCCTACTACTGTATATACACCCTACTACTGTATATGCCCCCTATTACTGTATATGCACGCTACTACTGTATATGCACCCTACTACTGTATATGCACGCTACTACTGTATATGCCCCTACTACTGTATATGCCCCCTATTACTGTATATGCCCCCTACTACTGTATAAGCCCCCTATTACTGTATATGCACCCTACTACTGTATATGCCCCCTATTACTGTATATGCACGCTACTACTGTATATGCCCCCTATTACTGTATATGCACCCTACTACTGTATATGCCCCCTATTACTGTATATGCCCCCTACTACTGTATATGCACCCTACTACTGTATATACACCCTACTACTGTATATGCCCCCTACTACTGTATATGCACCCTACTACTGTATATGCCCCCTACTACTGTATATACACCCTACTACTGTATATGCACCCTACTACTGTATATACACCCTACTACTGTATATGCCCCCTACTACTGTATATGCACCCTACTACTGTATATGCCCCTACTACTGTATATGCACCCTACTACTGTATATGCCCCCTACTACTGTATATACACCCTACTACTGTATATGCACCCTACTACTGTATATACACCCTACTACTGTATATGCCCCCTACTACTGTATATGCACCCTACTACTGTATATGCCCCTACTACTGTATATGCACGCTACTACTGTATATGCACCCTACTTAAAGCACAGTTACTATACTGGACACTATGCACTGGGTGCTGGAGGCCTTACTGCTCCAGGTAAAGTAAAGCCGGGACTCCCAATGTTTGACAGGAGTCCCTGCTCCTGTGCACTGACTATACTATACATTGTATACTTTGCACCTGACACACGATGGGCCTCATTTACTAAGATATTATCCTTTTTTCCTGTTCGGTCATAGTTTTTGTTGTATTATTCCCCATCTTATTCACTAATGTGGCCCACATCCATAGTAAATTTGTTAGGTTTTTCACAAGACAAAACTTACACCCGACCATCCCGTCACACTAGAAGTGGTTTATATACGGAAGAACAGGGACTTCCATCTTATGACAGAAGTCCCAGCTCCTATGCAAATCTAAATCAGCCATCAAATCCAAATGGAAAGCCATGGCCTCCTGAAAAAAAAAAAAATCAAGGAGGTTTGCTTGTCTGTACACAAAGGATAAAATATTATATAATGCACTCAAGGTTCTATAGAGAGAAAGAACAACAATAATATTAATTATATAATATATATATATATATATATATATATATATATATATATTAATATATTAATTAATAATAATTATAATAGGAAAAAGCTGTAGTTTTCAGCTGATTTTACAGCTGTAACTTAAATGTGGCCTGCCTTTTCATTTAAATACATTCTGTTTTCTGTTTGACAGATATATAATAAAACTATTGGTAAACAGGTAAAAAAAACATATAACATAACATAAAGTTAACACCACCTATGTTGCTTACAGTGCACATCACGTTGTATTCCCTGTTCTTCCCTGTTCAATTTTTATTATTCTGAGTTGTTCTGACTAAATCACTATTATTGCAGCTGAAATAAATAAATAAATGAGAACGACTTTGTGGTTATGCAAATCCTGCTTGGTCAGTTGATACCATTGCATGTATTGTTAATTATAAGACCTGGGAAAATTCTATAAAACTTTTATTAAAAAAATGAATAAAATAATAATAATAATAATAATAATAATAATAATAATAATAATAATAATGTTATACTGGGGAGTTTTTCGCTATTTTTGTGATTCCCTTTGAAATAAATAGGATTTATGAAAACAGTGCGACTACTCCTTTAGCCAATCTCCAAAAGATGATTCTATGATCCAGAATACAAGCCTCTCCTATAGTGTATTATAAGGTTGGCCCATCATCAGGATGACTGTACTGTAATACTATATGTCACCTGCAGAGGTCACTGCAGAGCAGATGCCTGGCGGGTTACAGCTTCCCCATCAGATGGGTTGCCCCCTCAGGGTGCTAGGAGCCGGCCTCTGGGTGATCACCTATGGTCCAGGTGACAACCTCTTCAATGTAATTTGTAACATTGTTTGTCTAATTGTCAAGGATCTTCCTTCCCCTTTAAGTCTTCCTTTCTTTATCTTTGCAGGCATTGAAGATAAATGATCTTGCGATGATGATTTTAGGATGAATAGAGTGCGCTTTAAAGATTAATCACAGGATTTTACATAAAGCCTACCTTCCAATATTCCTAAGGTGTTAAAAGGTGTCCTGCAGAGCAGTTCAGTGATACGGTGCAGTGTTTAATTGGCAAGTACTCTGTCTTTCTTTGAACCAGAAAACATAGGCAATCATCAATGCTGTAAAATGGGCCTAAAGAGATGAACTCCAACCCCAATGTGTTCTGCTCCAGCTAACGCATAATGTGCAAAATGTAAAAACAGTTCGGCAGTGTTTTTATGGTAAGAGGGATCGGGATGGGGTCACCATAACTTAGTGCGATCTGAATCACTTAATAGAAATTATTCATGCATGAAAGGCAAAGAGGCATCCATCAGGCACATATGACTGGGACGCTCAACCGGGGCTTTGCTTTTTAATATAAAGGGATTTTAAGGAACCGAATATCAAATCTATAGAGGATTTAAAGATAATATCTATAGCCACCTATCTAAACCCACGTGAGCGCTCGCCGTATGAAACCCTCCACATTGCTGCTGCAGACATCACACTCTCCAGTCAAAGGGAAAGAAATTATTCTCTAGGGACGATTATAAGAAGAAGAACATTACACTCTATAAAGAAACATCACCATCTTCACATGAAGACATAATTACTGTTGCTTTTTTTGCTCATTTATTTTTATTTGATTCATTTTTTATTTGCAATTTTACTTCTTTTAAGTTTTACAAATTTGAAATGTTAGTCAAAAATATTGTACATAAAAGAGTAAGAGAAAGAATAGACGCTCAATACTCTTCATACACTTTACTGGTCTCCTAAGGCCATGATAGGGATTGACAAGACCCTGGAAGATCGGGTAGTGATTGAAACACGTAGGGTCGCAGAATATGGCTATATTCCCACTATGGGAACATGCCGACATTTTATGAGGAAAGGGCGGCCATCTATTGATAAAGAGGGGGCGGAAATAATGATCATTATATAGACATAGTCATCATGATAGACCGACGCCTTTTCCCAATAAAATCCTGTAGTGGGAACATAGCCTATTGAGGCAACGTGTAGGGGAAGTAAATTGCAATTGGTAAATCAAGATATTTTTTGGACAGCTTGGGGTCCATAGGATGTAACAGTAAAATATACATACATAAGGTCTGGGGTGATTTATGGGCCCAGTTCACATGATGCCTTTTTTTGTTGTTAATTTGTGCATGTGAAAGTTAACTATGAGGTGGCAGCCTAGAAAGTTAATCTTTTAAGGCATAAATTCTTTTGAGTTTTTACTTTGTGAAGAATTAAATGTTTTCCACAAAAATAAGAGCAATAACAAAAACTGTGTCAAAAAGTTTTTCTTTTTTTATTAAAAAAAATATATCAACAGTTTAGTGTGGCCTATGTTCACCTGCTTGAAGAAGTTGTGCCATGGATTCAACAACTTACGGATGCTTTAAAGATGTATGGCATAAGGGAAAGAAGACATAACCTTCCCATGGACTCTGGACAGGCTCAGTGCAGAGATATCATAAATGTACAGGAATGAAGTTATGCAATGGGGGAGAACCTTCCGACTTTGTGGTTATTGCAGAATGAAGCACTTTGGATACATGAAGTAGAATCACAATGAACAGTCATCATTAGATAACAGGATAACACATTTTGTGTCAATGGACTGCATCAGATCTACTGTCAGAATGAATGATGTAACTATGTAATATGGTACATTGTCCAAATTCTAAGAAACCATAGCTAAAACATTTAAATATACAAAAGCCACGAATATTTTAAAATATAATATAATTTGTGTTAGCCTACAACCATTTAGAATATTGCAGAAATCATGTTTGGTTACTTTTTGGAAGGTTTTTGTTCTTTAATAATGTCAGCTTTTTATAGACTTAAATAAATTAAACTTTCTAGATAATAAATAAAATAAACACAAACACTTCCTTAATTCACTACTATGTCACATTTAATAATTAATCGATTTAGCTACAACAAGGAGAGCAGTATGTCATCTTCCATCCCGTCTATGCTCCAGTGTGGGTGAGGCCCGGATAACCCCAGTCACTGTCATCATGTTTTATCAACCATAGAATAGCTTTAGAAATACAAATGAAAGTCCTCCAATTATTTACTAAAGGAGGGACTTTAATCTAGACGAGAGAAAATCCTACATTAATAAACCAAATTAACAAAAAGCCTAAAGTAGACATTTCATGTTTCTATCTAATGTAGTCTCTCACACTGCTACAACCACGGCCCATACTTCATTTTGTATTTTATAAAGTTAAAATAAAATGAATGTAAAAGTTAAAAAATAAAAAAAATATTTTTTTTTTACAGAAATTGTTTGGAGAAACTAAAATGTTGCGCTTTTATTTATTTTTCTTTATTTAGAAAAATATACAGTGTTCCCCAACCCTGGCTCTTCATCTGTTGCAAAATAAGAACCCCCACCATGCCCTAATAACCACAAGATGTCAGGGCATGATGGGGGTTGCACTGTTTTTTTTTTTTTGGGGGGGGGGCAATAGGTTATTGCTGTAAAGTAAAATAATAATTTAATACTTTAATAATGGAGAAATGCAGAATAAGAGTGAGTAACATAAATGATAATACAGCCCATTAGGACAGTAAGTCTGGCAGTATGTCCAGCAGTGGGTGAGGATGAGGGTCTACTGGGTGGGAAAATTGACTCTAATAATAATAAATAGGGAGTCAATAGAGCAAATATAACAATATACATGGGTCTGTTTATTTACTAGGGGTACAGCCATAATATCCCATAGTGAATTATTTTCTCTGTATGAGAATTATAGTACTTAATATAGACATTGGCATAGAGACTACATAGACAATTACAGTCATTTTACAGATCCAGCCAGGACTGCTCAACTTCCCTCCAGGAATTGAATGTTTGTGAAGTTAATAATAGGAATGGATTCCTCAATTTTATATGAATTTATTATCCTTAGACTATAAAAGATTGTTACCCTTGATAATTGGAGCAGCATTAATAATCTATAGAAAGTTAAATAACCTCTCCACGGGGTCATATTGAATCGGAGCTAATGTATCACTTTGATGCAGGTTAATCTCACGTAAAGGTTATTCTCTATATATTTTCCTCCTGTATCATTTCAAGGGCCGGGATCGAAGTCTCTTCCTGCAGCTTCACATTTCATGTTTTTATTGTTTATTGCTACTTCTACTTTACAGAAAGAACTTTGTAACCTTCACACTTTACAGCCGTGTGTTAAATCCATCCCAGTAATGATAGCGTCTCTCTTATGTCTCCTTGTTACTGCCAGTAACATTTTAAAAGTACGACACTTACCAGGAGAATCTGAATTTCTATGTGTTGGAGATGGGTAAGTGTGACACTGCTTTGCATTCCCCTGAGATTGCAGCTCACAGCTCATTTAAGCCATGACCTGCTTATTCTGCCATTATATTAGTATTTTTTTGTAGCACCTTTAAAATGGAGAACAGAATTGAAGGGCGAAGTGTTAAAAATAGACCTTTTCACACTCAGAATAATACAACAAGGCTGAGGATTCAGAGCTGCTTGAACTTGCTTGTCTCCTAACCGTTGCCATTTAACATTTTTATTACACATTACTTTTTTTTTCCAAATGAAATAAAAAAGTAAAAAAAAAAAAAAAAACTTTTCAGAGAGAAAAACACATAAAATAAGTTTAGAGATTTCCTTGGAGGCATTACGTTTCCTGTTCTAGAACATGGTCGACTATAAGAGAGGAGGATTAGCCTGACGTATCGTGAGTTGGGTGGAAGCTTGAGGCTTCAGAAACCGTCTCAGATCTATGGAAAGTTAGTTGGAGAGTGGAATCTGGGGTCTCTTCTTCGTACATGTATGAACCCGGCCATGTTATATTCTCTAGCTGAAAACAGAACCACAAGTCTTATGGGAAAAGTCAATGTAGGTATTGTGAGAGGTATCTAATAATAATAATAATAATATTGCCATGTATGATCAGCACTCATGTAGGCAGAGTCTCCACATCACCTCCACAAACAATATAGGCGGGACTGTGGGGGGGGGGAGAAGGGGTCATGGGGGCCGGACTCCAGAAACTCTCCAGGTCCCTACACAAACATTTCTTTATTTTATCATGAAGGAGCTTGAGAGTTTCTGGAGTTTTTTTTTTCCCCTACAAACTATTTTTTTTGCAATGTACCAGACTTTATGTTGTTTTTTTCCCCAATTCGTAATGTAGATAAATAGATTAATTTAAAACGACATAAATATATACGAGAAGCCATAAGACCTGTTCTAAAAGAGATGTTTTTCTCATAATGCCAAAATATTATTTAAGATATTATGTATTTTATGTAAGTTAAGTTGTTGTTTTTATCATTCTGATTTCCATGGAATCTATATTTCTACTATATAAAAAAATTATATTTTTATGATAAGTTAAATGAAAATTATAGGTAATTGAGGTAAATTGTAGATAGTAATCTTTTAATGTCACTGGCACTAGCTGGGCCCAAAGGGGTGGAGCATGACTTATCAATGGGTAGACATTTTTGTTGTCATGCTCCGCCCCCTGGGACCCATCATTAGGCATAATACAATGGGTTCCATATGTCTGGGGAATTCTTTTGATACTAATTTTGATTTGAATTATCCTTTAAATAAAAAAAAAACAAAAAAACATGTACAGTGCTTCATAGTGTTTTTTTTTTCTTGACCTTGTGCCTCATCATTATATATATGGGTTGAAGCAATGTGTAAATCAATATATGGCGGCAATGGTGAGGTTATAATTAGTAAGCCGTGTAATATATGGGTGGCACTTGGGTAGAGATACATTTGCCCCCCACCTCGCAGTCTAGCAGGCGGCGCATTGTTCTCTCTTGCACTGTATACGGTAAGCCATTACTCCGCTTTCATACACGCGGCTGTAATTACTGTCGTGATGTTCGCTAATATAACAATTGTACAGTGCCCTTCTTTGCTCTCCTCCAATATAAACCCAGAGAAAGGCTCTGATTAAATCTGTTGTTTTCTCCGTGATTCTGTTTATACAAATAAAGAGATTTTGGAAAGTTTCCCATGTTGTAAATTGGCGGTTTTCTCCACGAACTCCCATTACGCTATAAACTCTGCATTTAAAAACAATTGAAGGGTAAAATTAGATAAATGGAATAAACTAAAACCCCAAGGATTTTTTGAACCATGAATAATATTGAAAAAGCATGGCGGCGGTTATACAGCGACCTCACATAGCGTGCAATTAATCTTCCTAATATTTATATGAATTTCCATAGAACGGGAGAAATGGAACTTCTTCTGGTTAATCAGAATTTTTATCCCCCAAACAGTAACATCAAGTCAAAAAAGAAGAGAAATTGCGGTTCATAAGGATCTTACATAAGGATGTAGCTAAGTTGAGTTTGTTGTTTGGCGAGATCCACCAGCGGTATAAGGAGGAGGAGCTGGCGGGAGATCCACTGCTGCCGGTGACCCACATGGAGCCATCAAACCATTTTGCCTTGGCCAAGGTATCGGATATCGGAAAGACAGGGAAGAAAAATTGCTATTTGCTCAGAGTGAAAACCAGCTCTGACTTTGTTATCCATTATGTTAATACAATATGTTAATACAGAGCATTTACAAGGCTAAATCCAGCACTGATCCGTATCTGAAGTGATAGAAGCCTTGATGGGTCTTGATGGTGGCCAATAAAAAGTATTGAAGAAGATAAAATCTGCATAATCAGCTTTTCCTGCTGGACTCTCCGAACGCAATAAGATAATGTATATGCTTAATACAATACAAAATGTAACAAACAATAACAATCAGGATATCATATAACATGGAACTGGTTACATTGAGATGGAACCAAGAAATAACATTTGTGTTTTTCTCATTTTTCAGAGCAATTTTTTGTTATATAAAACACTGGAAGCTAAAAGAGGCAGCTGTGATTCCATTGTCTTTAATAGGGAAGTTATAGACGTTCCATTTGTCCAAGGCTTCTAGGGTCAAATTATTTTGCCCAATTGGTTGTTGCCTCTAAAATTTTAATTGGACAGTTCAAAACATCCGGCATTTCCCTTGTGCTGACGCATCTTGCAGCTTTCTGTTGTACAGTCTGATAGTGAATGGAGAAGAAAGATAAGATTAGTGCATTTTTGTGCACTAATCAGGAATACGGACCAACGAATGAATGAGAACCCGGCCTAAGATTGAATCAGACAATAGATAAAAACTGAATGGATAAAAAAATTTTTTATCACATATGACTTCTTACTAGACCTGGGTGACATCCCATTTCCCATTGAAGTTGCTTCGTTTGAACAATTTCTATAAAAACTTTTGTTTTAATTTCTATTAAAACTTTTGTTTTAAATTTTTTTTAATCATTATTTCAAAATTGTCATTTCCAATTTTATTTCCAAACTGTTTTACGGTGATGTCAGAGAATGCTAAATTGGCCGATAAAAACATAAGTGATAAAGACAAATACTAAGTATGAAGATAGAAATGAAATGGGAACAAAGTGACAAGTTATTCTTAGTTCTAAGTCAACACTGTGGAGGTGGTGGGGGCTCCACACAGTCCCCCTCCCCAGAAATACCTCCCCAAGATTCATGCACATATGTTGCAGATATAAAGTGCTTATACACAGTAAATCATTCACACTCCATGATGGGGCCATTGGTGCCCCTAGGCCTCTGCCTTTTTTTCTGTGTTTTCTTGGACACAGTACAATAACAGAAACTCAACCCGAGGTGAATCATGGTTGAATCAGGTTGAATTAATAAACATTTGTCAGACAATCCCTTTAGTATTTTGTTGGTGTCTCAGAGCTGAACCAGGTGTAATACACAGTATGGCGGTACATTCCCCTACCAGCAGTCCTTCCAATGGAGAGTATATCAAAGAGGCAATCCATAAAAGTGCGTCATCCACAGTAAGAATTAGGGCCCTATAGTCGTCCATTATGGCAGAACTCATCCGCAGCTGTAATATGGCCGTGCACATGAGCCTTCATAGCTTTGGGTAATTTCTGACATGTTACTGACATAGCAGCTTCTACTACATTAGGAAATAAAGCCGTCACCAGAGAAGTTTGAGCTCCGCGTATGACAACCAGGGAGAATAAAATGCGGAAAGACAAAGACTTTTCCCGCTCGGATGTAACGTCGCAATCTGAGGCGGAATAACAAATTAATACGGACAATCCAACAAAAATAATTCTGTTTATGGAGCAGATGCAGAACGGCAAAGCTAATCTAATGTAATGTGCGAGCGGAACGGTAAAGGAAAAGATAAAAACCACTATACTGTCAGTGTGTAAGATTCTCCAGCAGCTTCATCTGCTACAGCTACATCTATCTCCTATCTATCTATCTCCTATCTATCTATCTATCTATCTATCTATCTATCTATCTATCTATCTATCTCCTATCTATCTCCTATCTATCTATCTATCTATCTATCTATCTATCTATCTCCTATCTATCTATCTATCTATCTATCTATCTATCTATCTATCTATCTATCATCTATCTATCTATCTCCTACCTATCTATCTCCTATCTATCTCCTATCTATCTATCTCCTATCTATCTATCTATCTCCTATCTATCCTATCTATCTATCTATCTATCTATCTATCTCCTATCTATCTATCTATCTATCTATCTCCTATCTATCTATCTATCTATCTCCTATCTATCTCCTATCTATCTATCTATCTATCTATGTATCTATCTCCTATCTATCTATCTATCTATCTATCTATCTCCTATCTATCTCCTATCTATCTATCTATCTATCTATCTCCTATCTATCTATCTATCTATCTATCTATCTATCTATCTATCTTCTATCTATCTATCTATCTATCTATCTATCTCCTATCTATCTATCTATCTATCTATCTATCTATCTATCTATCTATCTCCTATCTATCTCCTATCTATCTATCTATCATCTATCTATCTATCTATCTATCTATCTATCTATCTATCTATCTATCTCCTATCTATCTATCTATCTATCTATCTATCTATCTCCTATCTATCTATCTATCTATCTCCTATCTATCTATCTATCTATCTATCTATCTCCTATCTATCTATCTATCTATCTATCTATCTCCTATCTATCTATCTATCTATCTATCTATCTATCTATCTATCTCCTATCTATCTATCTCCTATCTATCTATCTATCTATCTATCTATCTCCTATCTATCTATCTAACATTATTATCTCTCATAGAATTTAGCTTTACTGCAGTAAAATGTCCCTCCCTTTCCCTTCTTCCTCCTGTAACATATATAAAGGTTTCCATCATGCTCCCCCTTTCCCTTCTTCCTCCTGTAACATATATATAATGGTTTCCATCATGTCCTCCCTTTCCCTTCTTCCTCCTGTAACATATATAAAGGTTTCCATCATGCCCTCCCTTTCCCTTCTTCCTCCTGTAACATATATAAAGGTTTCCATCATGTCCTCCCTTTCCCTTCTTCCTCCTGTAACATATATACAGGTTTCCATCATGTCCTCCCTTTCCCTTCTTCCTCCTGTAACATATATAAAGGTTTCCATCATGTCCTCCCTTTCCCTTCTTCCTCCTGTAACATATATAAAGGTTTCCATCATGTCCTCCCTTTCCCTTCTTCCTCCTGTAACATATATAAAGGTTTCCATCATGCCCTCCCTTTCCCTTCTTCCTCCTGTAACATATATAAAGGTTTCCATCATGTCCTCCCTTTCCCTTCTTCCTCCTGTAACATATATACAGGTTTCCATCATGTCCTCCCTTTCCCTTCTTCCTCCTGTAACATATATAAAGGTTTCCATCATGTCCTCCCTTTCCCTTCTTCCTCCTGTAACATATATAAAGGTTTCCATCATGTCCTCCCTTTCCCTTCTTCCTCCTGTAACATATATAAAGGTTTCCATCATGTCCTCCCTTTCCCTTCTTCCTCCTGTAACATATATAAAGGTTTCCATCATGTCCCTCCTTTCCCTTCTTCCCCCTGTAACATATATAAAGGTTTCCATCATGTCCTCCCTTTCCCTTCTTCCTCCTGTAACATATATAAAGGTTTCCATCATGCCCCCCTCCCTTTCCCTTCTTCCCCCTGTAACATATATAAAGGTTTCCATCATGTCCTCCCTTTCCCTTCTTCCCTCCTGTAACATATATAAAGGTTTCCATCATGTCCGCCCTTTCCCTTCTTCCCCCTGTAACATATATAAAGGTTTCCATCATGTCCCTCCTTTCCCTTCTTCCCCCTGTAACATATATAAAGGTTTCCATCATGTCCTCCCTTTCCCTTCTTCCTCCTGTAACATATATAAAGGTTTCCATCATGCCCCCCTCCCTTTCCCTTCTTCCCCCTGTAACATATATAAAGGTTTCCATCATGTCCTCCCTTTCCCTTCTTCCCTCCTGTAACATATATAAAGGTTTCCATCATGTCCGCCCTTTCCCTTCTTCCCCCTGTAACATATATAAAGGTTTCCATCATGTCCCTCCTTTCCCTTCTTCCCCCTGTAACATATATAAAGGTTTCCATCATGTCCTCCCTTTCCCTTCTTCCTCCTGTAACATATATAAAGGTTTCCATCATGTCCTCCCCCTCCCTTTGTTTCCAGTAGAACATTGCTTATAACACTGTGGGATTGGATAAGATAGGCTAGCCTCCTTTACCACTCAGACACCAATGATCTTTGGATCCCATGATCCGGCCCCTGGTTACTGGGTATCCTTCTTTGGACACTCTTGGTATATACTACCCCCTACATACTGTGGGACACCCCACAAGATCAGCTGCTCTGGATATGATCTGACCCCGGGGTCTAAACATCACTATATGTCACAGTGACTCAGATCCTTACACCTCCCCATATATACACTAATATATATATACTAATATATATCTAATATATCCCACCCGGCAGGAACCATAGTCCCCAGTCCATGTCCGTCCTGTCATCCAGTTATTTATATTGCTTTCTGTAACTCGGCAGTCTCTAATGATTTTCATTCCCTATTAGCGGATATACTTGGTCAAAAAAAGTTTTTTTTTTTTGTTTGTTTTTAACCTTCTTGTAGAGTTTTGCTAGTTTAGGAAAAAGTCACGACTAATTGTGTGTTACAGAGCGGCACAGAGCAGGACCCCATATCTCAGCTTCCGGGAGCCTTGTGAATATTTTATCGATAACGGGTTCAGCTTTAGGTTACCCATAGGAACATGGAACAAAAATGATTGCGGATCTAGAATGACGTGAATAAAACCATATTACAGACGTAAGACCAAAAGAAAGAAATAAAAGAGAAAATCACACCCTTGGCTAGATGGAATTTTGAAATGAGCGGCTGTTGAATAGAAAATAAAAGGAGCTCATTTTCATGCCCCGTATCATCTGTCGATCTTCTTGGGCGATACTTTTTTCAACAACTTGGAGTACACTTTGCCAACAGGAATGTTACCTTCAGAATTTCAGGTAGTAAAATTGATGTATTATGTGTTATTTCCTTCTGTAATTACTATGGTTTCTCAGAGAACAGATCACTTTTGTGCTATTTTATGTCCTTCTAGCCGTCTCTCCCATATGAATACCATTTGAGAAGTGGCATGTCTTATGTTACCATTTTCGGGAGAGATAATGGCAAACTGCACTCACGCTGACCTCAGCCGCTCGTGCCGCCGTATCCACACACACAGTTCCAGCACGTTGAGCCTTCTCAGTAATGTGTGAACAAAGACATAAAATAAGAGCCGAGCTTTCACTCCGCAGCCTTGCCAGACAAATGTTTATGGTTTGTTCATGTCCTCGAAACGCGTAATGACCCCCTATTTATTTATGGCCTCAATGAGATCCACAAATGGCGCCAACTAATCATAACTTACAGTGCACTAAGGAGTGGGGTAAAAAGGCCAAGTCAGCAGCAAAAATGCAAAAACACATATTAATAAGGTGCCAAAGGTGTCGCCCATTATAATTTATTATTTATGAAGCACCAGCCATGACCCCTCGCGCCTTGTCACATTTTACAGAGTATTGAGCCGTGTTATTGCTCTGAAAAGAGACGATCTTGGAAAATATAGAGACATCTGTAACGGGAATGTTTGACAGGGACGTGAACAGTTTGTCTATGTTATGAGACAGGGAAGTGAATAAAAATGTGACTGGGTGATAAGAAGAGCAAAAGGTTTCATAGGAATCAGCATAACATTGTGTGTATGGATGGAGAGAGCAGGTCGGAACTAAGAGGGGTCCGGCCCTCCGGGGGCAATGTTCTCGGGAGCCTTACCAGTCACCATAGTTATGATATACTTGATCCAGGTTAAGTTTTATGTTATGTTTTGTGTTAGAAACTTTTTTTGTGTTAAATAATTGGTTTTTTAGCCTCAACGCTAAGTCAGATGTTTTCAATCATCTCCAACAAATTAGACCCCTAAATTTATACAGACCCCAGACCAGAGCTCTAAAATAAATTAAACCATGTGCCAGACCCAGAAGGTTTACCAGACTCCGGGCAAACTTGTAACATTAATTACTTTAGACTTTAGATGTCCCAAAAAAATTGTATCTGTACCGACATACAGTAGGATCCCTAGAATTAACTAGACAACATTCCCCTAAACTTATAGAGACCCCAGTAATCTAATACAGACCATTGACCTTCTAAACTCATACAGGCCCCAGATCTGACCTTCTGAACTCATAAAGACCCTAGACCAGACCTCCTAACTCATATAAACCTTACACCAGACCCCTAAACTAATACAGATGCCAGATCAGACTTTCTAAACGGATACAGACCCCAGATCAGACACCTAAACTTATACAGACCCCAGATCAGACCTACTGAACTCATAAAGACCCTAGACCAGACCCCTAAACTAATACAAATGCCAGATCAGACCTCCTAATTCATAACTACAACAGATCAGACCTTCTAAACTTATAAATACCTCAGATCAGAACTCCTTAACTCATACAGACCCCAGACCAGACACCTAAACTTATACAGATCCTAAACCAGACAGATAAACTCATACAGACCAGACACCTAAATTAATACAGACCCCAGACCAGACCCCTAAACTCATACAGACCCCAGACCAGACACCATAACACATACAGACCCAAGACCAGACCTCTAAACTCATACAGACCCCAGACCAGACACCTAAACCTATACAGATTGTAAATACAGACCAGACCCCTAAATTAATACAGATCCCAGACCAGACCCCTAAACTAATACAGACCCCAGACCAGATCCCTAAACTCATATAGACCCCAGATAAGACACCTTAACACATACAGACCCCAGACCAGACACCTTAACACATACAGACCCCAGACCAGACCCCTAAACTAATACAGACCCCAGAACAGACACCTAAACTCATACAGACCCCAGACCCCTAAACTAATACAGACCCCAGACCAGACCCCTAAACTCATACAGACCCCAGACCAGACACCATAACACATACAGACCCCAGACCAGACACCTTAACACATACAGACCCCAGACCAGACACCTTAACACATACAGACCCCAGACCAGACACCTAAACTCATACAGACCCCAGACCAGACCCCTAAACTAATACAGACCCCAGACCAGACACTTTAGCTCATACAGACCCTAGGCCAGACCTAAACAATATATCTGTCACCGTACACTCCTGTCACCACACACTGAGTGCCATATATATATATATATCTCCTATCTGTAGTGAATGTATACTATGAGCCCCCCCCCAGACTGCAGGCTAAGCACACAGTGTTATGGGGGGGGGGGGGTCAATATTCTGACAGAATCTCTGGTTGTTACATGTAGATATTTTCTCTATAAAATGCAGAAAACAGACGACCGTAGTTTATTAGAACAGAACAAACTTTGTCTTTTTTTCTACTTTTAAAAGAATTCTGTTCCCTGCAATCACTGTGGGGAGTGGAGCTCAGGGTTTGTTTGGAGGCCGGTCACCACCAGTGATTATTGATTACAGCCAGACTTTATTGCTCCACGCGGGCTGCGGACAGTGGGAGGAGGCGTCTGTGGACTGCAGCTGACAGGAGGCTGATTACTAACAAGAAGTCCTAACTAGCAGGAGCGACTGCCGAAACCCTACCGAGCGCACAAGCACTGAACTCCGCTGACCGCAAATTTAAAGGGAAATCCAGGGCTGGTATTGATGGGCAGCTGCCTGCATGGCATTGTGGGTGAGAAGATGATGGGAGGGATGATTGGCAGGGTGCATATCTTATACAGCGTCCTATTGTTAGCTGGAAGGAACCGTTTACCATCTCCATTGTGATTATTAGGAAAGGGACGATCATCTACAAAGGGAATACGGGTTCTGTGTGAATCCAGTTATACAGCCGAGAACAGAATTCAAAGGGGAAAATCTACCCATATGGCATATCTGATATCTCCGAGGTACAGAGGTCCTTAAAGGGGAACTATCAGCAGGTTAGACAAATCCTCCTAAGCCTCCTAATGCGCATGGGGTGCCGAGGAGGAAGGGATGTTTCCTACCTTCTTCCTCGGGGCTGTTTCTGTGCAGTTAGTAGTTGAGTCCATGTTCCGGAGCACCGCTAGGAGCACCGCTAGAAGCACTATCATATTGATCCAGCCTGCCCGTGCCATTGATTATCATTAGAAGGATCGGTCCGCATTGGGGGGGGGGGGGCAATTCCCAAGTCTTGTTGCGATGGGGGTGGGGCAGTGCTCCTTCAAGGCCGTAAAATTAGCTCATTGCTCAAGTGCCCGACTCTTTTGAAATGAATAGAATTGAGCATTTAGCCAGATGCCCCCTGCTTGGCAGAGGGGAGGGTGCCTGCTTCATCTATTGCATTTTTTGTTGTAATTTTTGTATATTTCGTCCCCTGAAGGGATGTGTCAATGAAATAATCAAATATTAGAATTTGAGTGAATTTCCATTTGCAGGATAGAAGTCTAATTTACATCTAAAGGTCCCCATACACCTCAGACATTAGTCGGCCGAACCAACTGCTCACAGTAGATTCGGCCAACAATCTAAGGTATATGGGGCGCTCCCGACTGGTGTTGTTTGTTGAAATAGGAGTTTCAGAAGACATAATCTTCTCCCTAGCCTCCCCATAGAGAACACAGGAACACTGGGATATGCTGAACATTCCTGTGTATGGGCAGGACGAACACCCATCAGGGCAGATAACTGACGGCCAGACGATTGTTACGTCATTTGGTGAATTTTAAGCTTCGAAATTCTCAAAAGTGGAGCAACAATATAGTCACAGTTCAACTTCAGATAGCATCAATGTTTACTCTGTGTAGTTTTAGTGTAAGGGAGTCCTCAACACTGCATTATTTTCTATGGCCTGCAGTGTTATCTGGGGAGGTTATATTAACATTTACTTATTTCAGTTTTTTTGGTCATATTGACCTACCCCTTCACGACCAAGGACGTAACTGTACGTTCTCGGTCGGGTAGGGGAGTTCAGAGCGGGGCCGTGCGGCGACCCCACTCTGAACCACCGGGACCCCAGGTGCTATTAATAGCCCGGGACTGCGACTATTAGCAGGTGCGGTTCGATCGCCACACCCGCTAATGAGCCATTTAGATGCAGCTGTCATGACTGACAGCTGCATTTAAATTGCTATTTCTCCCCCATGCCTGGTGTCTAGTGGGCAGATAGCCCCCCTCCCCCACCGCAATGCTATTGTGGAGGGGCAATCTGTTTAACTTACCTGGCCGGGCCTCAGCATCGGAATGACTCTGATCCCGGCTCGGTATTCTATTGATCCGGTCTCCAGCAGACCAGACCAATAGAGCACCAATCTAATGGATTGATGCTCTATTATATACACAGCATTGATCTCAATGGAAGATCAATGCTGTGTATATAGAAGTCCCCCAGGGGACTTCGAATTACTGTGTGCAGATTTGGGGGACGCCCCTCACTTCCCGATTGAGCACCCTGTAGGGCCATGTTCTGATTATTTACAGATCTACCCATAGATTTGTGTCCTCTGTATGAGGTCTTCTAAGTGTTTTTAATTTTTTGTGCTGTTGTTTATGTGATTTAATAAAATTGATTTTTTTGTATTGTATTTTGTTGGGTGCACCCATTAGCATAGTACCACAAGCCTGAATACTCTCAGAATTTACTGCCTGGAAAATAAATTTGAGTTAGTTGGAAGACTCTATTACCCAAAGTTCAGTAATGGATCTGGACATAGGAACTAAAGATAATAATACAGAAGAGATGACATATTCCAGGTCAATAATATACAGGGGAACCATGAACACTCTCACAAGATACCTTTGTACTTTTAGACCTGTGACCTCTAATTCAAATATTTAGTTTACCAATAAATCAATTCCAATACATCAAATGCAAAATCAAAGCTTATAACCATCCCAAACCCAACGTGTTTCCTCTCATAATGTTAAGGATCATCAGGGTTACAACCCACAATCCACATGTATAATAGATAACAGTTATCCACTATGCAAATAACGATCATGATCACAATCTGCAAGGGTGAAGCTGCCCCCACAGGATACAGTCCGTCATGGCACCAACCAGGGGGGGCAGTACAGTTATTAGGCGGCACCACATACAATGAAGATAAAAATGTAACTGTAAGGGTTCTTACTATACCCATTGACTGATAATTGGGTTCCCAAGCAGAGATCAAGATTAGGCATGAGCGAATGTAAATCCAGGCAATCTGGAGTCACACCAAAGTCTTCACAAATTCACTTTGATAACTAAGCAAATTTTTGCAAGCTTCGTTTTAAAAAGACAAACAAAAAAAACTAGTTCGCCCACCTGTGCACGCTCGGCCAGTGTGCTCCTCTGTTTCTGGTTTCTCCAGCCACTTACAACCCGCTCAGCAAATTGCTGACTAAGGGCCCTATTCCACCAGATGATTATCGTTCGCATAATCATTAACGATTAACGATCTCAAACGACCGCTATTGCGAAAGACCGGAAAACGTTCACTCATTTCCATGGTACGATAATCGTTACTCATGATCATATTTGCGATAGTTTTTCCTTCGCTATTTCTTCGCTATTGCGTTCATATCTACTGCGAACGTCAGAACAACGTCTTAGTCAATGCGAACGATTTGCGAACGTTTTGCGAACGAGCAATGATAAAAATAGGTTCAGGTCTTATAAAACGATCAACGATTTCTCGTTCGGTCGTTAATCGTTACCTGCATTTCAACCGAACGATTATCGTTTAGATTCGAACGATTTAACGATAATCTGAACGATAATTGTCCGGTGGAATAGGGCCCTAAGAAGGGACATCGCCTCGACTAGTGAGGAGCTTAGCGGGATGTCTTTCTTGTGTCTTGTGAGTCAAAGCCCACTCAGCCAATCACTGGCCTCAGCCCTGTCCCTCGGTCAGTGATTGGCTAAGCTGGATTATGGTCAGAGACTGGAGGAGTGCAGACAGGTAAGTATTAAAGAGTGAATTGCTGAACTGTACCATACAGCAGAACCCCTGCTATTGTTTAGCTATTTTTTGCAGTACATTTAAGGTTTGGAAGAACCGAAATTTTACGTAAAAAAATTGCGAACCTGCAAAACCGAATGTTTGAAAAGTTTACTCTCTAATCAAGATGATCAACCTTTTGATCATTTCTATAGTTGATTGCAGTGATTTTCCTTTTCTGATGAACAACAGCATCATGTAGAGAAATGCGTCTGGATAGGATGGGTCTAAGCTTTGTCTTTGCATTTGATGTATTGGAATTGATTGATAGGTAAATGGCGTATTTAAATGAAGGTACATTGAAGGTATCCAGATATCTCATATGTGTTTATTGTTCTCCTGTGTATTACCTGGTACATGAAATCTCTTCTGCATCATTACCTTGGGTTACCAGGGAGACCTGCTACCTGGAGGATCTGCTGGAATTGGTTATAGGATATGAGTCACGTAGTCAACATTTTTTTACTCTTCAAGAAATGTTTTATGTTGTTTCTGAACATTTTCACAGTGCAAATCCTAATAACAGAGGATGCCATGAAATATACAGAGAGCCGGTATAACGTCCTAGGAGGCTGTGTCTTTCAGCAGTCAATCATTGGTTGGACAAAGCCAAAACTCCGGGACCTATGGTCAGATAATGTATCCCTCCCCATCTGGCAGCAGGTTGTAGTTATCGGTAGTATTGAGCAAACTTGCAATAACGCTTGGCAATTGACTCCCGGGGTCTGAAGAAAATGGATGCAACCCCAGGGAGTTCTGGGAAACATGGATACAGCCTTAGGTCTTAGGTGATATCCATGCTTTCCTGGCAGCCCCAGGGCTGCATCCCACTTCTTCAGAACCCTAAGAGTCAAATCGCTGACAGTTCAGGTTTGAATGTATGTTGCCAAATCGGAACCTTCGGCAAGTTTGCTCAATGCTAGTTATAGGGTTTGTTATATCTTCTCCTACATCTCTTTTACTACAACCACTTCTAGTGACCATTGAGACCCATCTAACCTCCAACCATGTATTCTTGTCTGCCCATTGGCTGTAGAGACTTTCCACTGGCATCTGAATACTCCTATTCCAGCCATTTTCCAGTCTCCAATACCCGTATTGCTGATAACCTGCACAATATGACGACATTCCACAAATCACCCAGTTTCCTACCATAGAATTGTGTTTCCTTCATAGAGAAGGCGAAAATATGGAACCATAATTCAGACTCCACGTTAGGAATTTGGCTCGTTCCCCAGATACATGATGCGGATTATTATTGTATAGAAGAATTTTAAGATGCAAATTATAGGAAATGAAAAGTAAATTTATATGAAAAATAGTCCGATTTGCCTTGAAAAAAGTTGACGAGTCTTTCCTTCTTCTTTGATATAAAAGTATCATAAAGCCGAGCCTGTTGCATGGGGCTAATGATATATGCTTTGTCCATTAAAGCTCGGAGGAAAATGAGTTATTCTGATGTATGTTCAGCCTGAAGCTAAGGAAAATGAGGGGGACGCTTCTGGGAGCACTTAGGAGACTCCAGGGACTTCATGGCGTGCATCACACATATTTATTTAGTCAATTTGATGTCTGATCCATCCAGCAGTAATGGGGGGCATGGATGGCATATTAAGAAATATGTTTTTCATAAAGTGATGGAAGTTGAGTTCCAGTAATATTTATTTGTATTGTTTTTATAATAAAAAATAAGAATCATTTCCTATTCAGGTTTTAGCCTTTATTTCTAATAAACGTCAGTTCTGAGCCGCCCCGACCTGATAGAACGGAGAGGAAATCTGGAAAAAAGGAGCATTGGAATACTATTCTAGAGAGCTTTACCTGCTGCCTCCTGACATTTATCACCTGGACACACAGTGCTTTGCCATTGTGTGGGTGGGTGTGGGTGGGTGGAGGGGTAATTTTGACTTTGTTACTGGTTTGGGACGGAAAATATGAAATCAGAACGATTCACTGATCAGTAGACGGGTAAGTGGTTTGGTACTGTATGTGTGTATTCAAAAACGTCCGCAAAGCCTCAGTTAAAAGTCCCAAAACACGAGACTAACCAGATATCCCTCCAAGGAAGGGTCTAGAAAAGGGTTGGCTCCTGTATGGAGACCACCAAAGCCACCATAATAAGTGACCCCTTCAGTCAATATCCAACTCCATTATGGGTCTGATGATATGACTAGGGAGATGCCAATGCTGGGGATCTATCCATCAGAAGTCATTGGCAGAGATGAGCTAAGTGCAGATGACGTTTCCCCCACTGTTTCCATCCATCACCCATAGCTTAACGTGTATGACTACTCTAAGGATCCCATTACTACTATAGTGTATTGCATCTTTCATCCTTCTTTTATTGTGGGTCGGAAAAAAAACAGCCATTGACTTAGAATCGACTTAACGGTGAATTGTGTTGAACAAAATTGGAGAAGTTTCCTGACCTTTAATCCCATAATGCAAAATGATATAGATGTACCAGATTTTTCTGGTAATGGCGTAAGGAGCGGAACCGAGACCTTAGCCGAATCCATTGCTGGGGAATTTCATAATGAAAGTTCCATAAATAGGGAATCATTATTACTACTACATAGTGATCTGTAGAATATATATATATATATATATATATATATATATATATATATATATATATATATATATATCTGGTCAGTTTTATCACAGTGAACAAAAAACATAAATATAATAAACACATAATAATATAAATAAAAAATTATGTTTTAAAAAGACAACGTGGAGAAAACAAAAGACAACCCCCCCAAGAAAAAAACTATTGTCTGCAGAGATTAGATGTTAATTGGGACTTTTCTTGATGTACCCACTAGTGTTGAGTGGGTACGCCCTATTGTGCATAGCGCTAGGCCAGACCTCGTGGTGCTCGGGTACTTGAAAGGGATGAGTGAAGGAAATATACAAAAAATCAATTGACGGCCTACCACAGGATTCTAAAGTCTTGCAGTGACCTATTGATATTTTTCCTTATAATCTATGAATATTCCCTTCACATATCCCTTGAAGGGATTGATTTCAATGGAGTTCATTCCTCGATTCCTCGTAATGAGCATTGGAACATTTTAGTGCTCGACCAACACTAGTACCCACTAAGGAAGCATTGCAAATCTCATATGAATGTATCCTAAGGGCCATAATACAATAATGGTGTTCACATATACTCTCCTCTTACACCTCATACTCCCAGGGATGGCCCTAAGAGTCACCTCCCATTCCATGATCCTTGCTTCCATTGGAAACCTCCCGCGGTGTAATTCTTGTCCTCATGGACTCTTCAAGGATGCATCTTTGCTGGATTTGGAAAGGCCAATAGACGGCACTGATCTCCTTCCACTTCCGATTACCGTAACCATAGCCTTTTCTAGGTAGACTTGAGTCAGAGTAAAGCAGGGCGCAGTTATCTCCTGCAGTTCCCATAGAGAATGAATAGAGCGACATTGCCCATGTGTAACCATAGCTCATTACTTATGGCAGAGCCAGGTCTCTCTTCTCAAGATTATAGAAGGGTCCCAGCAGTCATCCAACCAAGGCACGAGATTAGGTTCACCAAACACCCAATAGTCTTAATATAGCAGTATTGTAGAGGGAGAAGTAATATGCCTGGGGATGTTGAAACTGAGCCTGAACTTGGCTTATGCAGGATCCCTGGCCATACTATATGGTCTATCAGTACACTTCATGGGGGATGGGAGTCCAGCAGAAGATTGGCCTGGATGGCACCACCAGAGTGTGGGCACGGTCAGTGTTTGGTGCCACACACAGTAAGACTGGACGCGACCCCGTGATCAGTAAGCCGCCATGGCGGGGGAAACAGCCAGGACAGGGTTAATAGGTTAGGGTCTGAAGGTTTGAGTATGAGAAGTTAGGGGAGGGGAAAAGGAGAGGCATACAGGGCATAAATTGGACATCGCTCCCTCCACACTCGTGAGGATGAAGTCAGTTACGAACCACCCACCATCCCTGTTTTAATCGTTTTAGGGGCATAATTTTTGTCATAGCAGCTGTTGGGGGTCTGGGGGTCCGTGAGGTTGGTCATAGAATCTGATGGATGGGGGTGCTCAGGAAAGTAGTTTCCCCAATGTAGATGATCATCCGGTGGAAGTTTGTATTTGGGTTCCCGTCAGTCTGGTGTTAGGGGCGGTGGAGTCTCTTCACAGGTGTTTAGCCATCGGCGGGTCATTTTATTGAGGGCTCCTGGGCCAGTAACGGGCGGCTCGGGGCAAAAAGTTTAAAGTGAGGCAGATGGGCAACAATGTTGGAGCTTCAAGGACCCCCCCCCCATCTAGTTAAGTATAGTATTTACTAGGTATTATTATTATTATTATCATTATTGTTATTATTATGATGGTTACACTATTTATGTTATTGCTCTGTTATTTTTAGGTTAATAAGCGGAGGCTGCGGCCAAACAGGTATTGGTGTTTCATGTTCGGAGAGGTGGCCCAGC